>NC_068363.1:96083746-96178746 GCF_020536995.1 Dreissena polymorpha
TTGTATTGAATTGGATCCATCATTGTTTATGCATGTAAGTATTTTATCTCATGCAGTTCTGCAAATGATAATGTTCTAAGTGTCAGTATTGTATTTCATTTCAGTAACTATGAGATTAAGAAGAATGAGAAGATAGTGGGCATGTTTGACAGTTTTAGTGACTACATGGGTGAGGAGGTGCTGTGGCAGATCTCTGAGGAGATCAAGCCTCGTGGGGGCAGGAAGAAAGTGGACACTGAGCTGTGAGCCCACACAGACATGTAGCAAATGGGGGAGCACCATGGGAACTTCCAAGGGGGTCTGGGAAAGGTGGGGGCTCACAATGGGGGATCTGATAGTTGTGAAGAATTACCCTTGTTATGCAAAGCTGATGTTTCTGAGATCGTTACAATTCATAGTAGGATTACAGACAAGATGTCTGAAGAGCCATGCTGCCCAGAATTCATAGAAGGATTACAGACAAGATGTCTGAAGAGCCATGCTGCCCAAGAAGCAAGATGGTTAGGTTTGTTACATCATTAATACATGTGATTCCAGCTATCAATGAGCGTTGTTAACGTTTCTTACCAAAACCAGTACTCTTACATGGGTAGCAATTATTTCAGATTTAAACCTTCTTTGCCAAATCCATACTGAAGGGTTTTGTACATCTCAGTAATGTTTTACAAATTCAAGCACCTGCTGTTAGTAGAGTTGATTGTTTCCAGACTTTGTTTAATCAGGCAATATCTATTAGCAGTTGTGAATTGTCAATTCATTCAAACCTACCTTAATTACACTTTTTATCTCCCCTGCCAAAGGCTGAGGGATAAAGCATTGGCGTTGTACGTTTGTCACAAAGTTTTCAGGGTTATATCTCAGAAAATATATAAGATATCAACATGAAACTTTATGAGTGTATTTATTTTATTTAGGAGAAGTGCCATGCTAAAGAACCATAACCCATAACTCTCTTAAATAAGAGTTCTTGCTCTTTGTTTTTTTTTTATGATGTAATTTTTCAAGGCTATATCTCATATACCATGCAAGATTTCAACATGAAACTTCATGGGTGTATTGATATCAATGAGAGAGAAGTGTCATGCTTAAGAACCAAAGCTTACACTTTCTAAAATAAGAGTTATTGCCCTATGTTGTTTTGTATTGTGCATCTTTTTAGTGCTACATCTCAGATACGATACAAGATTTCAACTTAAAATTTAATGAGTATATAGATATCTATGAGGAGATTTGTGTTGCACAAGAATTATAACCCTACACTTTCTTACATAAGAGTTATTGCCCTTTGTTGTTTTGTTATTATGAAACTTTTCAGGGCTATATCTCAGATCGATACAAGTTTTCAAAATCAAACTTTGTGGGTGTATATCAATGAGGAGAATTGCAATTCATATAAACAACTGACCCTACACTTATTTTTGTTTGGGGGATTATGCTGTATATTAACGGATTTGCGCCCATCCATAAACAAAATTTATTTTGCAGGTGATATCAATTCAAGGTATTTGGTTTTTATGCCCCCGGATCGAATGATTGGGGGTATATTATTTTTGGCCTGTCATATCGTAAGTTCAATAATGGTATGGTATCAATTAATGCTAATTAAGACAATCTTCTGCAAGTTTCATTCAAAATATAGTGTTATGCCAATTGGTGCTTACTGACAGTAAAGATATCTGCTCTAATGTGTGACAAACAAGGTATAATTTTATTGCGCCCTTCTGGGACAAAAGGACGTTCAATTTTATTTTGAAACATTGCTTACTGGGTATGTATAAATGTTGAAGTGCAATATTAAGGTTATAATCCAGTGTTTTAATTGAAAGGCCTTTTAATTAGTTAGCATATATCGTTTATTGCATGCAATTCTGTCAAAGCTTGTTGTATTGGTTATATTTAACTTATATTGTAAAATTCATTTGAAGATTCTGTGTTGTATGTTTTTCAAAACATGGATTATTTTATGTCATTAAAATGAACATCATTATATATTGTTTGGATCATCAGTTAAAAAAAATAAAATATTATAAACTGTTATTAACTTGATGCACTTAAAATACCAGATGTTAATGTCCTCATGAAGACAAGGTCAATTTCTTAAACCTCTTTGTGTTGAGCAAATGTATATAAACAGTTTCCTTTGTTAGATATATAACTGTATGCAATCATCCTTTTAGCTCAACTATTCCCAGTATATTTTGAGCTATGCTACTCACCCAATAGTCGGTGTGTCTGCATAATGCTCTGCTTAAGGTAAACATGCATTATCTCCATAGCACTGTTCTTTCTACAGGTATTCAATTAAAACTTCATAAAATACTGTACATGTGTTTGTTGTCATAATGTGAGAAAGCTGACCCACGTTTCACAATTCTGACCTGCAATTTCGCAAAATTATGCCCCTTTTTGTACTTTAATCGTTACAGTTAAAGTACAGTAACTTTATCTATATAAATGTTTCCACCGTAGGCATTCAGTTGAAACTTCACATATGTGTTAGAGGTCGTTGTGCTAGGTCACTGACCAAGTTCCATAAATCTGATCTTTAATTTATCAGAATTATGCCCCTTTTTAGCTCACCTGAGCAAAATGTGCTCATGGTTAGCTTTTGTGACCGCCTTTTGTGCCTTATGAGTTCAGCCGTGTGGCGTCAACATTTGCCTTCTTAACACTCTTTTATTGTCTGATCTTCATGAAATTTGGTCAGAAGATTTGTGTGAATGATATCTCAGCTAAGTTAAAAAATGGTTCGGGTTGGTTGAAAAACAATGCCACCAGGCGGCAGGGCATTTTTCCTTATATGGCCATAGTAAAACCTTGTTAACACTCTAGAGGCCACATTTATTGTCCGATCTTCATAAAACTTGGTAAGAAGATTTTTCCCAATGATATCTTGGACAAGTTCGCAAGTGGTTCCATTTGCTTGAAAAACATGGCAGCAAGGGTGCAGGGCATTTTTCCCTATATTGCTATAGTAAAAACTTGTTTACTCTCTAAATGTCACATTGATAGTCAATCATCATGAAACTTTGTCAGAATATTAGTTTTAATGATATCTTAGATGAGTTCGAAAATAGTTCCGGTCTGTTAAAAAAGCATGGCCTCCAGGGGTCAGGGAGTTATCCTTATATGGCTATAGTAAAACCTTGTTAGCACTCTAAAAGTTACATTTATAGTTCACTGTTCATGAAACTTGGTCAGAACATTTGTTCTAATGATATTGTGGGCTGCACAGAACCTTTTTATTTCAGGTGAGCGACTTTGGGCCTTTCAGGCCCTCTTGTTTAGGAAAAGGTTTTCAGTTCAATACTACTTGCATTAAAACTGGTTCCGTTTTAAAATATATTGAATGATTTTTTTATGGTCCATACCTTTTTCATGCATAAAGAAAGTGCTGTTACAATTGTCAATTATGTTTCATACCTTGATTAGTTGATAAAGGCATTGATAAAGTACGTTTCAAGTGTTATTGATTATCAGTTGATGCACACTAAGAAATTAGTTTGTATCATTTAGTGTCTGTCCAGTTTTCATTAACTACTATATTTTAAAGTAAAGTGTGAATTAAATAGAAGTATACATTTATAATTTAGTATGGCTTGCTGCATGTATTGTTCATCAATTCATTTATTCTAGCTTGATTATTATAGATTTGAGATATTTTGCCCAAATTTATTATGTAAAGTGTGTACAAACTATATTGCAGACATTCTTTGTTCGGGCATAATTGCAATATTTTCTGTTTGTTCTATGTACATGTTCAGATAGTCAGTTTGTACAATAATGTGTTTGCTGTAAATATAATGAAGCATGTACTCTTTGAAGCCCAATGAAGCAAAAAGTGCTCAAGGTTGAGCTTTGTTGATCAGTAGTTGTCAGCCTTTGTTGTGTCATGTTCATCATGAACAAATAACTTATAAAATCTCCTCTGAGACTGCTTTGTCACTTAAATAACTTTTAAAGGTAAAAAAATTTACTTAAACTATGTCTGCCCGGTTGGTTTGCCCTTTTTAGCTCACCTGAGCATAATGTTCTGGTGAGCTTTTGTCTGTTGTTTCACGTCTGTTGTCAACACTTAGCTTGTGAAGGCTCTATATTAGGCCACATTTATTATCCCCTTTTCATGAAACTTAAAAACTGAATCATGATTGTGGGATTTTAAATAAGTTCACATGGTCAAGTTGAAGAAACACCTTGTGACTTGAAAGTTGTTTTTCTCAGAACAAAATGTTAACTTTGTTAAAATACTCGTTAAAATAACTCGACAGAGTTTGAAAGTTGTACCTTCCATTTAATTAAAGTGGAAACAATAAAGGGCCATAATTCTGTTGGCTTTGCAAGAGCGAAATCCAACCAGCAGTCAACGATGTACGGACAAGTTCAATTCTTAAATAAAGCCTTAATGCCTCCCACTTTGTTGGGGCATGACAAGTATTCAGAGGTATTCAGCTAAGGGTCAACAAGGATTTTGTAAATTAGAAAAACATTCAATTTTTGTCTGTCGTATTAGTTGTTCATTAAGCATTTGGTGGACTGTGGTTGTGAGGGCAACCTCTTGTCACCAGGTTTTCAACCTGTTGCACAAACATCCTCATGAAATTACTTATTGGTGTAGTGTATAATATATAATTTACAGAGTTTAAACTTGTTAAGCACAGCAATATAATTGAATCCTCTTGTCACTTTTTTATGCCGATATGCAAAATTAACATGTTAAAATTATGACAGAATTATTTAAAAATATATTATGAACTTACATCTATTGAAATGTGCTCATGGTGAGCTTTTATGAACGCCTTTTGTCCTTCATCTGTTGTGCCTCATTCGTCGTCAACCTCCTTTACCTTGTTTACACTTTTATTGTCCTATATTCATGAAACTTTGTCAGATCATGTGGCCCAATCATATCTTGGACAAGTTTGAAATCCACCTTCACTTGAAGTAATAAAATAGGTCACTAGGTCAAATGAAGGAAAATCTTGTTAACACTCTTGTAATCACATTTTTTGTTGAATCTTCATGAAACTTTGTCAGAACATTTGTTCTAATGATATCTCAGCTGAGTTTTATAATGGTTCTGGTCTGTTAAAAAACATGGCCACCAGGGGCAGGGTAGTTTTCCTCATATGGCTATATGAAAACATTGTTAACACTCTTAAAGTCACATTTGTTGTCCAATCAACCTGAAATTTGGTCAAAACACTTGTTGTAATGATATCTTGGAGTTTGAAAATGGTTTGGGTCCGTTAAAAATATGGCCACCAGGGTGTGGGGTATTTTCCTTATATGACTATAGCAAAACCTTGTTAATCTAGAAGTCACATTTTTAATCGAATCTTCATGAATCTTGATCAGAACATTTGTTCTAATATTATCTAGGCTAATTTCAAAAATGATTCTGGTCTGTTTAAAAACATGGCCACCAGGGGCGGGGCAGTTTTCCTTATATGGTTATTGCACACTCTGAATGCAATTGAAGTATTTAATGACGTTGTCTTTTGCAATCATCTGAATATTGATTCTGCCTATAAAGTAACGCGTAAAATTAAAAAAACAAACAGTTTGTTTCTTTATGAAGATGATTATGATGATTTGTTGGTTATAAAAACAACAAACATGTTTTATGCTATCTAAATACCCATTATTAAATAATCTCTAAATTTCATGACTGTGGTAACATTAATTTTGCAGAAAATTAATTAGGGGAGAAACAACTTTTCAGGCTGGTAATGCGGATACTTTGATAACAGATGGCACTTCGATAACAGAGAACCACAAAAGCCACACAGGAAATGCTAGTTCTTCAGCTTTTTTTGGTTTTATGTACTGTTCTTCGGGTTTTCAGAAACTGAACATTATTTGGTTGAAAAATGGTATAGCATTTTGTATTGCAAAGCAAGAAATTTGCGGAAACAATGTTATTTATATGAATAAGAAACCATACAATTCCATCGAAAATCAGCATTAACTGAATTATCAATACATGTTTTGACCAAATTAATTATGATTCGAATTAAAAGATCTTTATGTCTATTGATGTAACAACATTTTCAAAATTATAATTCTGTAGTTTACAGAAGCATTTGAGGAAATTCAAACGCTTAAAGATTCGAATGCCACATTTTTATGGACAATTTTATGTAAATTACAAACGAATCACAGAACATTTGCTTCATTGTTCTTATCCCTTTGGAATATGAGCATGATTTTGTTTTTCATGGCAAATTCAATTAAAAACATCTTGGGGATTTAGCATGAAGTTACCATGTATTTTTCTTATATTTATTATTATAATTAAAGCTTACATACATTCCTCTTGATGTCTGCTTTCTTGGTACTACACTGGTAAGCTCGCCAGTCTACAACATATCAGTGTTCCAAATTTTTAACCAGGTTTTCCGAAGGAAAAAACTGGTTATTAGATTGGCGAATCCGGGCGGGCTGGCTGGCTGGCTGGCGGGCTGGCTGGCGGGCGGGCGGAACAAGCTTGTCCGGGCCATAACTTTGTCGTTCATTGTGAGATTTTAAAATCATTTGGCACATTTGTTAACCATCATTAGACGGTGTGTCGCGCGAAAAAATTACGTCAATATCTCCAAGGTCAAGGTCACACTTTGAGTTCAAAGGTAAAAAATAGCCATAAATGAGCTTGTCAGGGCTATAACTATGTCATTCATTATGAGATTTTAAAATCATTTGGCACATTTGTTCACCATCATGGGAGGGTGTGTCGCACGAAAGAATCACGTCAATATCTCCAATGTCAAGGTCGCCACAACTAAAAATAGATTTATTTTAAAACAAACTTACAAAGGGGGTTAATTTTGTTTGTTCATTTCAAAAGTTCAGTTTGAGTTGTCTCCCTTTATCAGATTTTTTTTTACAATGAAAACCTGGTTTTGTGACAATTTTGTCCCTTGTTTTTTCATGTCTCCGTTATCCAATGTGTCCGTTATTTGGAATCACAGTGTCTACACCAACATGCAGGCCACCTATTAAAATGTGCTCTATCTTCTTTCATATTTCACTGAGTACTAACACAACTTCAGTATTTGAAGCACAGTTATTACTCTACATGATGGAATAGCAAACACCTTGATAAGAATAGTAACAATATAAACAAGAGATTGCTAAGCAATATTGTCCCCTACCGGTGAAACTCCACCCTTGTCAGTAAATTTTTATTTATTTATTTTTAGCTCATCTATTTTTTGAAAATAAATTATGAGCTATTGTCATCACCTTGGCGTCGGCGTTGGCGTCGGCGTCCGGTTAAGTTTTGCGTTTAGGTCCACTTTTCTCTGAAAGTATCAATTCTATTGCATTCAAACTTGGTACACTTACTATCTATCATGAGGGGACTGGACAGGCAAAGTTAGATAACTCTGGCGTGCATTTTGACAGAATTATGTGCCCTTTTTATACTTAAAAAATTGAAAATTTTGGTTAAGTTTTGCGTTTAGTTCCACTTTTCTCAGTAAGTATCAATGCTATTGCATTCAAACTTGGTACACTTACTTACTATCATGAGGGGACTGGGCAGGCAAAGTTAGATAACTCTGGCATGCATTTTGACAGAATTATGTGCCCTTTTTATACTTAGAAAATTGACAATTTTGGTTAAGTATTGTGTTTAGGTCCATTTTATTCCTTAAGCATCAAAGCTATTGCTTTCATACTTGCAACACTTACTAACTATCATGAGGGGACTGTGCAGGCAAAGTAATGTAACTCTGACTGGCATTTTGACAGAATTATGTGCCCTTTTTATACTTAGAAAATTGAAAATTTGATTAAGTTTTGTGTTTAGGTCCACTTTATTCCTACAGTATCAAAGCTATTGCTTTCATACTTGCAAGATTTATGAACTATCATAAGGGGACGGTGCAGGCAAAGTTATGTAACTCTGACTGGCATTTGGACGGAATTATGGGCCCTTTATACTTAGAAAATTGAAAATTTGGTTAAGATTTATGTTTTGGTCCACTTTACCCCTAAAGTATCATAGATATTGCTTTCATACTTGGAACACTCACAAACTATCATAAGGGTACAGTAAAAGGACAAGTTGCATAACTCTGGTTGTCATTGTTACGGAATTATGGCCCTTTTTTGACTTAGTAACTTTTAATATATGGTTAAATTTTGTGTTTCGATCCACTCGAAGTATCAAGGCTATTGCTTTCAAACTTCAAATACTTACATGCTATCATGAGGTTACTGTACCTGGCAACTTGAATTTTACTTTGACCTTTGAATGACCTTGACTCTCAAGGTCAAATTATTAAATTTTGCTAAAATTGCCATAACTTCTTTATTTATGATTAGATTTGATTGATACTTTGATGAAACTACTCTTACCTGACATACCACAATAGACTTCACCCAAACCATCCCCCGTGCCCTCCCCCCCCTCCCCCTCCCCCCTCCCCCCCCTAATTTTTTTTTTTTTTTTTTTTTTTTTTAAGATCATCTCACAAATGACCACCGCACCCTCACACTATACCCCCACCCCACCCCCCCACCCCCCCCCCCCCAATTTTTTTTTTCGCTTTTTTGGAAGATAATGTAATAAATGTCCACAACCCCACACTATACACCCCTCTTCACTCCACTCCTCCTTTGTGATTGAAAATGAGAGTCCCTTCACCTTTAAAAAGAAAATAGATGAGCGGTCTGCACCCGCAAGGCGGTGCTCTTGTTTATATTGGTTGCCATAGCAACCACACTTTTTGGCGTAGGAACAAAATGAATTGACGTGCATAATCTCCATATTGCCATCTGTCCATGTTTCAAGTTTCATGTTAAAATATGAAGAACTTTTTAAGTGATCGCAGGATCCAGAAAAGTTTGACGGACAGACTGACTGACTGAAAGACTGACACACGGAGCGCAAACCATAAGTCCCCTCCGGTTTCACCGGTAGGGGACAATAAATGCATTTCAAGTAGAAGATAAAGTTCGGATATCAAAGTGCCAAATGTGTTGAGTCTCCGATAACCAATGGACCTTTTATCGGGAATCTAAGTGTCTACAACATCATGCATACCACCTTTTAAAACATTCTCTATCTTCATTCATTCAACATGAGCCTAATCAAAATATCAGTATTTGAAGCACAGTATTTTCTCTACATGCTGGAATAGCAAACACTGTAGTGCAATATCTCTTAGTATGTATTTTTTATTGAAATGTGTACTGATCATCCAGTTAGTAATATTTCCGAATTTAATCAATTTTTGGGAAAAAATGTACCATTCTTTGTTGAAATTCTTTCTTCACAATACAATCCTCTTGATGTCTGCTTTCAATGGATTTACCATTTATCAACTCCACCAGGTACCGTGACTCAAAAACTAATATTAAGGCTATACATTTTAAAAAATCCTGAAGAACTTATATTTTGTGCATGGCTTTTTTTTCTCTGTTATCGAAGTGTCATCTGTTATAAAAGTATCCACATAAAAAGCGTGCGTTTATACTTTGAAGAATGATAAATGCATTGCTTACTTGTATCAGGAATCTTCCCACTGACCCATTTCAGCCACCTGCTTAGCAGCAAAAGTCAATACACACACACACACCCAATCAATTGTGCTATTTTTAGATCAGCATCATTGTTGATACCTTTCTGCACGGACTTTAGATCAATATACGCTCGTGAATAGTCATTTATGTAGATTCTAGTTTCTTTCTAGAGGAAAGGGTATATAACTTAGCCATAATTTCATTCATCTGGGAGATGGCCAATTTTGCAGAATAAAAATCCAAAGATTCTGTAGGAACTTAAATGTAAGATGGATTCCACTTAACTGGTTTCAAGTAATTTTGTGCTGTTCTAATTTAACACATACAGTATCATCTTATTATATATTTTTGGACTGGTTTTTAAAATTGTGAACCTAAACATTATTGGTAATTAATATATCATTAAAAAAATTTGGACTGTTTTTGTTGTTTTTTTAACAAACATTGGTAATTAATAAAGTTCATCATCTTAAACAAATGGCCAATATTTCATGGATGGTTTATACATGCTAGGGCTGTGTATTTTGGTTATTCACTTAAATTTTTTGAAGAACAATTTTGATTAAGGCAGTATTTGCATTCTTGATGCATGTTTTATGTTTGTAAGGGCGCTGAGTTTTGGTTTGTCGATAATTGTTTTACCACACTTACAAGAAGTATGCGATTGTAACAAGCCAGGATTTGCAATTATGGTACATGTATTCAAGGTTTATTGAAAAACATGGCCTCTGGAGGGGCGGGGGAGTTTTTATTATATCGCTATAGAGAAACATTGTGAATGTCAAATCTTATTGAAACTTATTCAGAATATTTTTTCAAACAAAATTTTGGCCGAGTTTCAAATTGCTTTTGGTCCATTGAAAAGCATGTCCTGCATAGGGGTGGGGAAGTTTTCCTTACTTATATGTGTTAATTCTTCTTAACACTTTAAAGTCTTATTTTTTGCCCAACAGCAGGAAACTTGATCAGACCTTTTTAGCTCGACTATTATGTATGAAATATATATAGTGGAGCTATCCTACTCACCCCGGCGTCGGCGTTAGCGTCTGCGTTAGCGTCTGTGTGCAAATGTTAAAGTTTTCGTACTACCCCAAATATTTTCTTTCTCCCTTCACATATTGCTTTCATATTTTGCATACTTGTTTACCAACATGACCCCAACATATAAACAAGAGCAGATAACTCTATCAAGCATTTTGTCATAATTATGGCCCCTTTTCCACTTAGAATATGCAGCAAATGTTAAAGTTTTCGTACTACCCCATTTATTTTCATTGTCCCTTGACATATTGCTTTTATATTTTGCATACTTGTTTTCCAACATCACTCCAACCCATAAACAAGAGCAGACAACTCTATCAAGCATTTTGTCATAATTATTGCCCCTTTTATACTTAGAATATGCATATTATTGATAAATCTTTGTTAAAGTTTGCCTACTACCCCAAATATTTCCTATATCCTTTGACATATTGCTTTTATATTTTGCATACTTGTTTACCAACATGATCCCAACCTATAAACAAGAGCAGACTACTGTATCAAGCATTTTTACATAATGATGGCCCCTTTTACACTTACATAATTGAACATTTTGCTTAAATTGTCATAACTTCTTTATTTATGATCACATTTAATTATTACTTTGACAAAACAACACTTACCTGAATACCACAATGAATTCCACCCAAACAATACCCCACGTCCCTACCAGAATCCCTTCCCCCCCCCCCCCCCCCCCCCCCAACCTCACCCCTCCCCCCCCCCCGAATTTTTTTTTTTTTTTTAAACATCATTTTATAAATTACCACACCCACATTTTACCCCCCTCTCACCCCAACTCCCCCCTACCCCCCACCCCCCACCCCCTCCCCAAAAAAAGAATATATTTTTTATTTTTTTTTTAAACATCATCTAATAAATTACCCCACCCAAATTATACCCCCCCACTCACTCCCCCCCCCCCACCTCCCCCCCCACCCCCAATTTTTTTTTTAAACATCATCTAATAAATTACCACACCCCACATTATACCCCCCCTCTCACCCCACCCCCCCCCGCCCCCCAAAAAAAATAAATTTTTTTTACTTTTTTTATTTTTGAAAGATCATCTAATAAATTATTGCATATGAACAATTTCCCCATGATGGCTTACGTTATACTGTCAAACACTCGAATCGAATAGTCGAGCGCGCTGTCCTCTGGCAGCTCTTGTTTTATTACATCTCAACAGAGTTCAAAATGGTGCTGGTTATAGGCAAAGTAAAAGGCGACATTTATGACAGAAACATCTCAAAACTGCTAAAAACAGATCATTTCCACCAGGTCTCAGGTGAGCGACTTAGGGCCTTTGGCCCTCTTGTTTAATAAAAGCTTTTCTGCTGTTTTCTTTTCAAATTTAAAAAGAACAGGATTGTTACAACCCATGAGACCAAATGCCAACTTTTGCTGAGCTCGCTCCAAAGACTTGTGCTTGTACACATGTATATGCTTAAATTAGTGTAAAGGTTTTGCATGTTGTGTGATTCTTAATTGAGAATAGGACAAAAGTGGTTTGTAATCAAATGTTTTATTGTTTTTGTTATACTTGTTATTTATACTTTGCTGAAATACATGTATTAGCAACACATATGTATACTATTTAAGTGCTTGTTTGTTATTTGAAATAGTGAATTGTGAAAAAATAAGTGAATATATTGAAAACTGTCTGGTTTGTTATTGGTTTCAGATTCATAAAATACTAGTGTAAGAGTATTTGCCTACATGTTTGGAAATCAACGCATGGAGAAACATTTAACAACATGATGACATATTTAACAATTTACTGATAACTACTGGTATGCATTCTGCATTCAATCACTGACAAACAACATGTACAATAAACAAATGATTTTATATGACATCTCTTTCAAAGAAATGAAGTCAATGATGGCTACCAATTGACGTCATTTTCTTTTAAATAACTACTCCACAACACCACTTACATGTGCCCTATGATTGGGATCTTAACAGAGAGAATTAAAATAATGTTAAATTCATGTCAGTTGTGTTACTTACATGCTATTTTGAATCTCTTCTTAGTAAGGTGTATGTAAACTGTGAAGGTCATCGTTTTCTGTTAAACTGGATTTGAACACACTGACATTGTACACTGACTGAATTACTCAGTGAGCCTCGGTTAGTACTGACTGACATGCCGATGTAGCATGAGATTTGCAAGAACGTGAAAACCTTAAGACAAACCGGAAGGCTTGCATTTCTCATGTTACCCCTGTGAGACTTACAAGACGAATGACCATGGAAAGTCTAAGACCGCTGTCCATTACAATGAGCACTTAATTAATTCATATTTTAAGTAGTTTTGATAACACTTAAAGTACAGAATGACTTTGTACATAAAGATTGCAAAATACTATTGTTCGGAATGTTGTTATTTCCGAAAACAGCCCCAAGTAAAAACAGCCTCACAGGTTAAAACGCTTACTGTTTACAATTAATGTGCTTAATATGGACCCATATTTTTAAGAATCTGTTTAACTAAAGTGTTACCACAAGTACACTTATAACGTTAAGATTTCACTAACCCTGTATATGCTTATGTACGGATAATTGAGTTAAATCTTAAAGTCATTAAGTTCATGTGAGTCTTAAGATTGAGAAATAATGATTTGTTATCTTTGTGAATTAATTAAAAAAATATTGTCAAAATAACTTCAGACACAGGAATCAAGATACTGAATTTTTGTTCATATAATTATGCCCCCCTTCGAAGAAGAGGGGGTATATTGTTGTGCTGGATGTCGGTCTGTCTGTCTGTCGGTAGACCTGTACGTTTCCGATCAATAACTCGTCAACGAATTACCCGATTGGCTTGATACTTCACATGTGCATTGGCCTTGGACAGTAGATGACCCCTATTGAAATTGAGGTCACTAGATCAAAGGTCAAGGTCACTGTAAGTGTGAAAATTGTTTTCAATCAATAACTCATAAACAAATTCACTGATTGGCTTGATACTTCACTTGTGCATTGGCCTTTGACAGTAGATGACCTTTACTGAAATTGGGGTCACTTGGTTAAAGGTCAAGCTCACTGTGACAATAAGTGTGAAAATTGTTTCCAATCAATAACTCATCAATGAATTGACAGATTGACTTGATGCTTCACATGTGCATTTGCATTGGAAACAGATGACCCCTATTGAAATTGGGTCACTAGGTCAAAGGTCAAGGTCACTGTCACAATAAGTGTGAAAAACGTTTTCAATCAATTACTCATAAACAAATTCACCGATTGGCCTGATACTTCACTTGTGCATTGGCCTTTGACAGTAGATGACCTTTACTGAAATAGGGGTCACTTGGTTAAAGGTCAAGGTCACTGTGACAATAAGTGTGAAAATCATTTCCAATCAATAACTCATCAATGAATTGACAGATTGACTTGATGCTTCACATGTGCATTCGCATTGGAAACAGATGACCCCTATTGAAATTGGGTCACTAGGTCAAAGGTCAAGGTCACTGTCACAATGAGTGTGAAAATCGTTTCCGTCAACAAATGGACAGATTGGCTAGATATTTCCCATTTGCATTTGACTTGGACAGTAGATGTCCCCTATTGAAATTGGGGTCATTAGGTCAAAAGTCATGGTCACCTTCACAATAAGTTGGAAAATCGTTTCTGATCAATAACTCGGCAACGAATCGACAGATTGGCTTGATACTTATTCGCGATACTTAATAAATGCATACACACAAATAAGAAACACGCCAATAGAGTTTAACACAGCATTTTTATGCCCCCCTTCGAAGAAGAGGGGGTATATTGCTTTGCACATGTTGGTCGGTCTGTCGGTCCGTCCACCAGGTGGTTTCCGGATGATAACTCAAGAACGCTTGGGACTAGGATCATTAAACTTCATAGGTACATTGATTATGACTCGCAGATGACCCCTATTGATTATGAGGTCACTAGGTCAAAGGTCAAGGTCACGGTGACCCAAAATAGTAAAATGGTTTCCGGATGATAACTCAAGAACGCTTAGGCCTAGGATCATGAAACTTGATAGGTAGATTGATCATGACTGGCAAATGACCCCTATAGATTTACAGGTCACTAGGTCAAAGGTCAAGGTGACCCGAAATAGTAAAATGGTTTCCGGATGATAACTCGAGAACGCTTATGCCTAGGATCATGAAACTTGATAGGTAGATTGATCATGACTCGCAGATGACCCCTATTCATTTTCAGGTCAAAAGGTCAAGGTCACGGTGACCCGAAATAGTAAAATGGTTTCCGGATGATAACTCAAGAACGCTTATGCCTAGGATCATGAAACTTCATTGGTACATTGTTCATGACTTGCAGATGACCCCTATTGATTTTCAGGTCACTAGGTCAAAGGTCAAGGTCACGGTGACCCGAAATAGTAAAATGGTTTCCGGATGATAACTCAAGAACGCTTATGCCTAGGATCATGAAACTTCATAGGTACATTGATCATGACTTGCAGATGACCCTTATTGATTTTCAGGTCACTAGGTCAAAGGTCAAGGTCACGGTGACCCAAAATAGTAAAATGGTTTCCGGATGATAACTCAAGAACGCTTATGGCTAGGATCATGAAACTACATAGGTACATTGATCATGACTTGCAGATGACCCCTATTGATTTTCAGGTCAAAGGTCAAGGTCACAGTGACCCGAAACAGTAAAATGGTTTCCCGATGATAACTCAAGAACGCTTATTGCTAGGATCATGAAACTTCATAGGTACATTGATCATGACTCGAAGATGACCCCTATTAATTTTCAGGTCACTAGGTCAAAGGTCAAGGTCACTTTGACAAAAAACATATTCACACAATGGCTGTCACTACAACTGAGAGCCCATATGGGGGGCATGCATGTTTTACAAACAGCCCTTGTCATTTCAATACTTAATTTCACATTAAAAAAGTTTTACACCATAAACAGGTACATTTATGTTCAATTATTTTTTACACAATTTAATGCATGAATTCCTATCAGCGAGTTTGTAATTTATGCATTCACACACAAATATGAAACACATCTATCGAATTCAACTCAACATTTTTGGTCCAGGACAGGTATTTACAGTTTGTTGGTTGTTGTTAATTGTTTTTGTTCTGCACATGCAAGGCTTATACTTGGTGCTGAGCTGTTTCAGCAGTCCTGTCGCCAACACTTTGACAGGACTGTACAGTTTGCATAGCTGGTATATCTGGCCATGCATGGACGTTTGCTGGGGAGTCGGTTTGATTGTGAGCTGTAGTTCCGTTACGAGGAACGTTCCTCAGCGCGTCATTGGCGTCGTCCGATGGAAGTCGTAAAAGCAGGTTAAATGGATGGGCAGTGCCAGCCCTCCCATCGAGACGTCTGTGCCAACTTAAATATAACTTTGAAAGAATGTTTAAAGTAATTGTCGTTCGAGGCAGATGATTGCCCTTGCAGATGACCATTGCATAATCAGACTGACGGTCTAGTGACAGTAAGAAATTATATTGAGAAATGCCAATATCATTAGAAAGCATCATGGCAAAGCCTTATGGTGTAGATATTTTGAATTTAAATTGTGTATATTGGTTGGCGAGAAAAACAATAACTGGCCATGTTGGAGACAATTTCTGCGCACTTGATGCGCTACATAGTTAACAATGGAACAGAGGAGCCTGTTTACGAAACATATTTGTTCATAATGTCGCTTAAGACTGGAAAATTAAGAGCTAGCCGGCAAGTAAATGGTTACTCGTGTCGGCGCGTTTGGTTGCGGCGCTGCCCCTTTTGCTTATCCCGAACATAACCCTTTGTAGCCCTGATATGCAGAGAAGATGATCGTTACTCTGCATCACATATTCATGTACAAAGCTAGTGCTTTTTATGAGGAGTCTTAAGTATCGTCCGAATCATAAATCTAAGCCTTTGACCGCTGGGAATTTGAAAGTTCAAGTCTAGATAAATCTCATTGACGGGAATTACAACCCATACGAACCGTCACTCTGCCTCACAGTTATTTCTTATGTTTTTCGGCGTAAGCTGCATAAGCCAGCTTTTCACCTTAGCCTGACCTTTGTAAGTGTCCAATAAAATTCCAATAAAATTTCCCGCGGCTAGGTACGAATGAATACACTTCATTTATTCCATTGGCTGATTTGAGTATACCACCAGAACATTGGAAACATATCCGCGTCTTTGTAACACTGTTTTACTGTATGAAACAATTTTATCTCGAATGAAAAGGCTTAATAGATAGAACAGTTTTACACTCAATTCTCGACATCAATACAGTTTGTGCGTACACCTTTTATTTTCAGAGTATTACCAGCGCAAGAGCGTTTATACTTAAAAGGCTATGTTCTCATATTTAGTACTTACTTCCTTATTCCTGTCAACATGTTAACATGTAAAAGTATAAAGAGCAATGGAAGCGAGGCCTCACTTTAAAGCATTGCATTTCAACCCGCGAGGTATATCGGGTCAATTCGCGGACATTCAGAGTTTATATACAGGTCATCACCGGAGTTGGCGGCCAGTAAAATAATCGTTATATAATAAAGACGCTATCCGTGAACTAGGTGACCTGGAATTTTCTTTAGACCAGAAATATGTTAAATGAAGATATTCAGCAATATAATTATGGTATGAAAATAATAGATTCTTAATGTGTTTTCAACAATACAATGATAAATATTATTGTTGATAAATTTAACAATAATTATTCGTCCATATTGCCTAATGTACTAAAGTGATATTATGAGCATGTAACAGTTTATAGGTGTCTATCGCAACCGTTGATTATTTTTTATGTTTCTACTTCATATACACTTATATTAATTAATGCAGCATCATCATACTAAAACAATATACCAGAAAGAGAAAAATAATGCATTTGAATATCAACCGTACTTTCGTTTGACAACTGATCATGCGTTTACGAGTTGAACTTAAATTTAGTTTTAGTGCAGATTTGTTCATACGACACAAAGACACGAAATTGTTTTACGGATCATTTCAGCTTACAGGACTGGGTGGGTCACGTAAGAATATCGAATATAAAATATATTTTTATAAACAACTGGTAGCAAGGTGAGTTGCAGATAATTAATCAGTAACCACATTTTAACTAACTATTTTGACCTGTTAATTCTTTTCAGCTCAATTCAACAGTGCAAAATGCCCATAATATCACTTTAAGCATTAGCACGATGATAATTGATACTGTTAATAATCGAATCAAATAGCAATGCCCGACAAACCACTAAAACAGGTTTGTTCGAAGAACGCGCCTATAAATACGGATACTTCTCGTGTGGCCGGTTGACTCATATGTTTAAATTTCACTTCCATTCTTCTTTTGGTTTTCTGTTTTGTATCTATAGGTTTATGACCAGCAATATGTTATAATGTAAAATAAGCCGCGAAAACTCCCCGTAACATCCCGTACTGCGTGTGATGCAGCTAAGAACTGCACAGAAAAAGACATTCGCTATACTTGATCTCATTCATTAAACTATTTCCGCCGTATATCTTTTTTAAAGATATTTCTTGTTTATATTTAAGTATATTGTATTATAATTTACCACCACAGGACTTTTTTTAAGTAAGAATCTAAATGGAATAATGCTTGGAAACAACGATATTTCCTTCTTTTATATATTTTCATTTTGAACAAAACGTACTGATACTACTGGCAGTAGTATTATAGTAGTAAACACATATTCGGGGGCACAACATATCTGCAGGAAATGTGCGTTTTCTATTTAAAATTAAACTATACTTGGAATTTACATGTACAAAGCAAAAGCTTTTGTGTCAGCCTGTGGAAGTAGTCACATGCTCTCTCTGCCCCCCCCCCCCCCCCCCCCCCCAACGGTAAAATTGGGCCTGACGCATTGGCGTCAGGATGAAACCATGACTCAATACGGATAGTAAACACAATTTCACTAGCATAATTGCAAGTATCATGAAAAGAATACATACATCACACCGGGTAATGAAAAATACGACTCGATGGGCCAAGATTTCGCTCATGTAAGAAATGGACTTTGAGAGATTGTATAGTTAATTTGCCTATGAAATCTATATGAACTATGTGACCCGGCTGTGCAATGAAATATCAGAGTTGATTGTGTACAGGATTTAGTTAATAAAGTGTCATTATATAAATAAAATTATACTTACTATTTTAAGGAAAAAAATCAGTAGTGTACCAAATGCTAATGTGGCGCTTCGAACCTGCCACACAACAAGTTGCGATGTCAGTGCGCTACCACTAGACCACAATCTCTTGGTATAAAAAGGGCAAACGAAAGCCTATTTATCTTTACCGTTAACAAGGCATTTCACACCTTATCTTGCCTTACAAAAGGGTCTTTTGTACCCAAATCTAAAGGCTGAATGAGCATTATTTATAGTAACTGATACATATCACTCTGTAAGATGAACCTTAAAAAAAGCTGTAAATGCAGAAGAAAAGTTAACTTCGAAAGTCACTTGAATAAATATTTAACATATATTTTAATCCCGTAACCGTAATTGTGATTAAATAGATAATTGGCCTCGCTTCTTTAATTAAATTTTACAGTTCTGTTAAGAAAACCCAAACTTATTAAAAATATAGCCAAACGCTAAAAAAAGGTTAGGAAAATGGAAAACGAAGCCTGTGCATTACACACAGTGCAATCCCCTTTTGCGGATCGTTCAACTCTGTCCTGTGGACGGAGTTACCCGGGCTCTAAGAGTCCACCATTATCGGGTACTGGTCGTGGTAGCCCGATGTCTTTCATATACCTCTCTCTTCTCATATCATTAATCTTCTTGCTACCGCCCTTTAACTCATCAGTTCTATCTCCCCTCTTTATTAACTCTTTTCATCTGCCAATCCTCTGTATTTTCTCTACTCTCTATTTCCTACCGCTCAAACTTCTAAATTTCTGCTCTCTCTCTCTCTCTCTCTCTCTCACTCCCTCTGTGTGTGTGTTCTCTTATTACTCTCATTCTTAACTCGAACTTTCCTCCGTGTCTGTACACTATCACTCCTCTCTGTTTCAACTCTCTATTCTCATTTTTATATGTTTTTACTCACTCACTCTCATCTCAATCCTGTCTCTCAAATTAATCTGCTATCAACCCTTTTTTTAGATCACCTTTATTGTATAGACTACTATACCGAGAAGATCCGAATGAACCGAACATAACGTAATGACAACCCAACATAATGTCAACTGAACTCAACATAATGTCAACTGAACCCAACATAATGTCAATTTTACCGAACATAATGCACGCTTAACCGAACATAATGTCAACTTAACCGAACATAATGAAAACTTAACCGAACATAATGCCAACTTAACCAAACATAATGCCAGCTTAACCAAACATAATCTCAAATGAACCCAACATAATGTCAACTTAACCCAACATGTACACCTTTAGATCGGGCCTGTCTCGGGCTTATATACAACGTTATGTGTTCCGATGGTAAAAAATGGGAGGCACAGCAGTTTCCATATGTACACGTAGGTTTCGCGTCTTGTAGAATACTCGGTAGCAAGACTTTAAAAAAAAATAAAGTTAACAACTAAATGAAATTTTGCCTGAGCATTAAAAATAGGTTGAGATTTTTCCAATATATCTCAATGACATCACGCATTGATATATATGCTTCCTTAATGCACGTCTTCATTAACATTATGTAAAAGTGTCACCAGAAAACAAAAACTATCAAAGCGCTAAAGGCACTGCAGTTGTTCGCTCTTTATAAGTATTTAATATTACTTAAGGTCACATGACATGAAGTTCGACTTTTAACGTAGGTCAATCGAACGGCCACGAAAAAATGCAAACACCAATGTAATATACTTTTAATTGTCTTCAGAAGTCAGATTTTGGAAAAGTATCACGGAGGAAAATGACATTGGTTTACAAGCTATAAATTAGTAATTTTAAACAGGATTCGCACAAACTCCACTTAAGATTACAAAGATGAAAAAAGAAATTTAACGTATATTTAAGTTGGCGCAAAGAAAAGTCTGTGACTAAAGTCTGTGAAAAATCTGTTTGACGACTAGAAAGTAACCTGAGAATTTCTCGTGACGCATCTGTGTCAGCACACATGACTCTGTAATGAGGCTTGAATTATATCACGTGTATATGTAAACTAATTGGAAATATTTGTATTTGCGTAACCTAACGAAATCAATGTTATAAATCGCTTTTCATGTCAGAAACAAGTGAACACTATTTTATTTTACTAGTTTAATAACAACTTATCGATGCCACCGTTTTGTTGTTCTGCCTTTAGAAATATAATGATTGATAAATGTCCCATAAGCAATGTTTAATGTTATTATTATCACTTTTATACGTAATAACATGGGAGATTTCGGTACCCGCTCGGCATCAGAAAGCGCGTTCTGAAGCGAAATTCCAGTATTAAAGCGCTATTCGTGTCAAATACATATGGACAAAATATTTCGTTAGTATTTTCGTGAATAACATGGTAAAATACCAGTGTAGAGGTGTTAATTTATTACTAATACCACCATTATACGTAGTAACAGGTTAGATTTTGGTAAGGGCGCAAGCATTTGGGAGCGTGTTTAAAGTATCCGTTATACATAGCTAATATTCTTTATAAACTTTTTTTGTTGCATTTGCATAATAAATATATGGCACAACCCCCTTTTTCCAGTGTTATAGGGGGTAAACAAGTCCATAAAAATCATCCGGAATATCGCGTAATCTATGGTGTTAGCTTGTCTAGGTTTTCTAACCGATAAGCCACGTGACTAAGTGGACGGAGTGATCATCGTCCAGGCAAGATGTCAATTTTGGAGAGTTCTGTTGTTGTCGTTATATTTTGCAAAACTACGATAATTGCTTATGACGTCGCGCTCAGTACAGGCGTAAAGTTACGTAACGTCAAAAATGCGGAAAATAATTGCTGACATTAAGGTGTATTTTTCGCCGTTGACTCTTGATTCTTTTTGTTGTTATGTGGCAGTTATTCTTCCGAATTTTAAAGCTTTTATATCAAAACACGCAGAATTGATATATCTTTTCGACGAGATAAATCTTGTTTTGGAGACATGTTGCAGGACAACTAGATTTCTTATTAAACTGAAACATCCTCTATCTTTTTACAATTACTACATTTAATTGACTATTTTATCTTAAGTGATTAAAGGGATTTTATAAATGAATGTGTAATGTTTGCGAAGCAAACACTATGTGGTGAGATCATATGAGCCGCGTTCTGAGAAAACTGGGCTTAATGCATGTGCGTGTGCGTTAAGTGTCGTCCAAGATTTGCCTGTGCAGTACGCACAGGCTTATCAGGGACGACACTTTCCGCTTTTGTGGTATTTTTAGTTTCAAGGAAGTCTCTCCTTACCGAAAATCGTTAAGGCGGAAAGTGTCGTCCCTGATTAGCCTGTGCGGACTGCACTGGCTCATCTGGGACGACACTTTACGCACATGCATGCCATTATGCCCAGTTTTCTCAGAACACGACCAACCTAATTATCTAGATTATCTGCACTGTCTTGATTAGTAACGGTGGTCTGGACGCACTGAAATACATCAACTTATCCATTTATTTCAGTCTTGTGCAAATTTACAAAGTTAATATAACAATTTGCACATAAAAGTATCATATGTGGTATGAAAAGAATGTCAGTGTCCTGTGAAGAACTACAAGAGGCTACATACTGATACAGCATTAATTAAGTTGCTTATTAACATCAACATAATTATAAGAAAGGCATGACATAACATAATATACATAATGCACCCAACTTAATAATACATGTACATTACACGGACCGACAAAGTTCTAGACAGTTACATAATTTGAAATTTCACATCTTCACATATAAACACAAGAAACAGCAGATATATATCAACTCACCACGCATGTATAATAATAACTCCCGCAACAAAAAAGTATACATTTTGAATCGAAGGTGACAATGGTTTGGGCTCAGATAAAGTTATTTATTAATTACAATTTTTAGTAGTTATAAGTGTAGTTAAATAGTACGGTATAAGCTTCCAATGGTTTTGGATGCGATGACGAACAACTCGTAAATACTTATCATTAATGAATCAAATTTATGTTTTGTTCTGTCTTAAAATTATTGTTATCATCAAACATCTAAAATGTTCAAACTGTTCAGAATGTCAAGGTGGAGGTTCCCATCTACGCTTTTACTTCCGTTTTTGTCTTTCTCGTCCAAAATGTAACAAACCGCCACCGAATACACAAGGGCTTTTTCCCTCTTACGATCTTAAAGGCGGACTCCGTCGATTTGTAGTAATACCCTCCTACAACACGTGCTCCTTTTGGGAAAGTATTACCGCAGTCATCTGTACCCTCTGCTCGCAATGTGTATGGAGTACGAGTTACCTGGTAAAACAATCCAGATTATATAAAATGATACATGTGTATTTATGCAGCACATGAGAGCTTCAATAGTCATTAAAGGTTCATTACGCCTTTCAGTAAAGTAATGATGCAGTATGTGTCATGTTCCTAAATTTTCATCAGTTAATTGTTTATACCAATTATCAAAAATGGCCTTACCTTATACTCGGTGTATACTTTTTTCCGATCACCATCGATGGAAAAAGGGCTATCTGTTTTATTTTATTTTAATCTTGCGAAAACGGAAATACCTTTAACAAGAAGTTATCATCATTTTCATCCGCCGCAACGACGGCCACAGTGTCTCCTTCTGTTATGAGGTCTGCGGTGTTTTCCATCTCATTCATTCTGACCGAGCTCTTGTTGCAGGAATAGGGATGCCTAATCTGTTTTCCCGTTTTGACGAGTTAATTTTGTCACTATTGTTTCGGTAATGTTTTAATTTTCTTTTTCTTTCTTTTTTTCTTTTTCTTTTTTTATAGTACTCGGCTTTTTCTGCGTTTGATTTAAACTGCATCTTAAACATACAAAATGCATGCATATAATCATTTTTTAGTAATTGACCGCGATGGTTCAGTTGTATTAAGTTTGCCTCGGGCACGGGGGACGCGGGTTCAATACCCTACATAGTCGCGCAATTCATTTCAAATTTTGTAGTACACTAATGGCACGGGAGATTAAGGGGAGGTTAAGGTTATTCAAATGTGAGTATTTAAAAATATTGCTCAGTAACTTCATAAAGGAAACTACAAACAAACAAACAAAAATGGTAGAGTGTTCACACAATTTTACATATCTATGTCTGTATAATGCAAGTCGCAAATTAAGCATTTCATGTTGTCATCTTTTATCGGCATGCTGTTCCTTTTACCTATTAAATGATACACCAATACTTTTATTTCAGTTTTTCGTGTACTTTTACATCTTTTGAAACAGAATTTCTTAATTCTAACGCGTTGACTTTAAAAGGGCTTTGTATTGAAAGAAACACGCAATTCATTTTTAACGCCAGGGTCTCAAACGTCAAAAATGCAAGCATTACACGGTGGCTAGACATTTTCGGCGGTCAACTATCAACAAATACTAAATTAATTACCTTATACATCATATATAGATATTTCCATTGAACAAAGAACTTTTCACCTACTGCTTATTAATTTTGAATCATTCATTCCTTTCAAATGGATATATATGCTTGAATTTTTTACCCGCAAAAAGTTTTCAGGTTTTGAACGCCCATAACATGACGACTAGACATTTTCAAAGAAATAATAACATAATTTACGTACGTTCATTACGGTTCAATTTACAAAGGGACCATATTATCGGATTCAGCTGCTCAATAACTTTTAAAACATATGAAATATGATTAATCAGCAAATAACTTATCCGCCCAAACATACTTCTAATATATCAATAAAATATAAAACAAAAACTCTTACCTTTTTTCTTATTTGAAACATGCGCCTTCCTCAAAAAATTCTTTCTGCGTAACCGTTGTTTTTCATATCACGCTAAAGGGAAATGACGTAACGCCAGTAGCGTCTATTTTCCCGGGTAAAAACAGTATACAGACGGACGCCATTTTGCTTTGAAATCATTTCGTTGTAGATATTTGTTACGCCTTACACGCATTTTTTTTCTGCGTCATTTCGAAAAAACATCTCTTTATTAACCCGACACTTTCTTTTTCGCATTTTATAATAACATTTTCAATAAGGTTTGTTTTTACTCATTCCATCGATGTATAAATTATGGATTGTTTTAAAAAATGTGCATACTGTGGGAGATTTTATAAAACCCTCCCCGCTTTTTCCTACTTTACGCCTGGTATGAGCGCGACGTCTTATATAAAGTATCAAATACCCCTATCATTACAGCACGGATGGCCGATCGGTCTAAGCGATAGGCTTTTACTTCAGGGCTCCAGTGGTCAGTGTTTCGAGCCCAGTTAAGGGTTACTTTTTCTTTCTTTAATTTTATTCTTATGATTGAAATAATGACAGGAAACGTTTTGACGTATTTAGCACTGCGATATTACAACGGAGGCCATAATACGCGTTTCTTGAATGCCTTTTCCGCTTTCAAAGACGTGTAGTACCTATGTACAACCAGTTATTGGTTTGGTTCTGTCTGTTGGCTTAGAGGGGTGTATTCGGTTTTAAATGTGTTTCTTTTATGGACGAAATACAGTCCTTTTTTCAAATGAATTTGCCTAGTGGTCTCAGTTTCACTTTGCAAAAAGTACGACGTTGGTGAAGCAACGCTTCTTAATAGCGCCCCACACACACCAGTCGTCAGCGAAATTACTCTTTTGTAATGTCTGCTTCCAATGTTTTCAACAATTAAAACACTGCGACGGTCGACTGACTTATTTGCCATCAGTACATACGTAGTAAAACTGAAGTTTTTGTTTGCTATCTGAAGATTCATTAACACTAAACCTTTAAAAACAGAACAGAATATTCATTAAACTTAAACATCACAAGCGTACGCTTTAAAATACAAGACATGGCAGATTTTAACAAGTATACATTAATACTAAGAATGTATTGATCTGGATAAAGCATCAATAGAGCCAGAAATTTAATTTTAAAACAAACATGTAGTTTTTTAGTCAGATATATTATCTTGCTATTTGCCTGCGCATGGGCAAACAATAAACAGTGGCATTGTAAACGCTCGGATTTTCTTACGAAGTACGTAGGTATACTTACCTAAGAAAACGTGCGCACGAACTTTTATGAAACGGCCCCCTGTTTGTGTGTGATACGCTATTTGTATGCTCCCCGAACATTTTTGGGGAGCATTTAGTTGCCAGTTTGTCCTTCCTTCCTTCCGTCACACTTTTGTTACAGTTTCTCATAGCATCTTCAATATTTTACCGATTTCTTACATATTTGGCTTGTAGTGTAGGTACCTCTACCTTTTGATGAGGTTTTAGATCACTGGGGTCAAGGTCAAGGTAACAGAGGCTAATAATAGATTTTTCCGTCACACTTTTGTTATAGTTTCTTATAGCGCCTTCAATATTTTACCGATCTCTTACATATGTGGCATGTAGGTACCTTGCATGGACCTCTACCTTTTGATGAGGTTTGAGGTCACTGGGGTCAAGGTCAAGGTAATCGAGGCTAATAATAATACTAATTATTATTCTAACAACTCAAAGCGTATCGTTGCATGCACACGTCAATAAATATAAAGCAAGTAGTTAATTAATTAATTATAATAAATCGTTAAGGATGCGTAAGTTCACGTGACGTCATCGTAGCAGACGAAGCCGCGCGAACAGAAGGAAAAAGGTTCTTATAATATCATTGTTGATCTATGCCCTACTGTTTTGATTGTTATATAAACTTAGGTTAATTGTTAGTACTTTGTCGCTTGACTGCAGTTCCCTCGGGAAGTCAGGCACAACTTTACTTACCTGGCACTCAACTCTCATTGTGTCACACCGGTCTTACTGACCTGTGTGAATGCGTGCTAAGCATTGTGGGAAACGGACTTTTTCCATCATGGCGTTGGTGACAATAACGTAGTGACGTCACCATCTATGTATAAAATGCTTCAACTCTCACTTCTGATTCGAGACATTTTACCCAACCACACCCTGGTACCCGCTTCTGTTGGCGGGTAAAACGAAGTGGGGGGACTGGCACGACTCGTACGACCAGTTGTACATTCTTTGAGAGGAGACGGGCGTCGCCAAGATTGCTTTTAGCCCAATTAAAAGTACTTAAAAGGACTAAAACAGAATACAACGCCCGATCGGGCGGGGCCCTGAATAACAACGACCGCACAATCCACCGCCAGACCTGAGGGTGAAAGCGACAAGTTAGCTTCTGGAGCTAATCCATCGATCGAGTTGGTAACAAAGGGAACAACCATAGGCACGTATAAACACTCAATGCGTATGGTAAGGTCCATGAACTGACGCACAATCTGAAGCGCTAGGTACCGCTGGGAAATCATCGGACTTGCCGAGATTAGGTGGCTAGGATTTGGAAAAACATCAACAGACGAAGGGCATAAGATATGGTTCAGCGGTGAGGATTTTATACATCGCCACGGGGTTGCTTTCATCGTTCGGACGGAGGTAGTCCACAGCGTAATCATTTGGACCACAGTCTCCAGCAGACTCATTTCTATCCGTTTATTAGCGAAACCTCACAACATCACAATCATCAATGTCTACGCACCAACAGCTGACTACAAAGACGACGAGATTGAACAGTTCTATGGAAAATTTGAGCTTATTTTAGCCAAGATTCCCAAGAAAGACATTATCATTGTACAAGGCGGCTTGAACGCCAAGGTTGGACCTGATGCATACCAAGACTGGTCAGACAGTAGGTAGATTTTGCTTAGGAGAGACCAACGACAGAGATTTGATACTTCTTGAGTTCGCAAGAAGCCACCAACTCACCATGGCCAACACGCTGCACAAACACAAGCCGTCCAGAACAGCGACCTAGCATGCTCCAAACGGGCATATATTAAACCAGTTTGATTTTATTCTGGCGCCGCAACGGTTCAAGTCTCGCAGTAAAAAGGCGAACACAAGAACGTTTCCTGGCGCAGACATCGGTAGTGACTATGACTTAGTGCTCACCACCATCAAGCTAAAGTTAAAGAGCAAGCGCATCCCAAAGAACCCTCGCATTACATTTGACTAGGAGAAATTGAAAGATCCAATCATAGCAGATGTAGTTCAAGCACAGATATGTGGCAAGTTTGCAGCCCTGAACATATTAGACAATGTCATCGGCACCATTAGCAATTACATGAAGGATGTCCTATACATTTTCATCGGCTGAAGAAGTACTTGGGAGAGAGAAAACGAATAACAAGCCATGGGTGACGACCGAAATCATGGACCTATGTGACTTAAATAAGAGGGTTGAGGCATTACAAGTACGCCAGCCTAGACTCTAGAGAAAATTACAAGAAAGCGAACAGGGAGGTAAGGAAGAAAATGAAAGAGACCAAGGGGGAATGGATTGAGGAACAATGTATCATCATCGACAAAGAGATAACCACATGCAGCAGTAAGATGGCATACAACACACTCAACTCTAACGAAGACCAGTCAGCCCAACGCCAGTATTATATAAGACGCTGGTCAACGAGAATCTCCTTACCGAAAGTGCCACAGTCCTAAACAGATGGGGTGAATACTGCAGTGATCTCTACAACTATCCGCTCAACCGGACTCCAGTCTCCTTCAGAACGATCCCAGACGATCACAGACCGTAACCGTCGTGCAAGAGATTGAGAGCATTCAAGAAGAACAAGTGTTTTTCCGTATGCGTTCTAGTGAGACCCAGTTTTCGTTTCATTCCATACATGAATGTAATGTAACCGTCGTGTGTTTTAGTGCAATTTCTCCAGACTCCTATACGGTGGCATAAAGGGGACATAGGAAATGTTTCTATTTGACAGTCTCTATGACGTGCCACGCGATAGCTATGACGTGTGCACGCGATAGCTATGACGTGTGCACGCGATAGCTAGAACGTGCGCACGCGATAGCTATGACGTTCGCACGCGATAGCTATGACGTGCGCACGCGATAGCTATGACGTACTCACGCGATAGCTATGACGAAGAGACCGTTAAATAAAACATTTCATATGTCCTATTTCCTATATTACCATGTGCTCAGTGCGCTAGTTACGAAATGGCTGACATTTCGACAAGTTTCATTGGTCAATTATTGCTTTCGCACGCGCTACCTTTTCTGATCGGATACCTTTTCTGATTGATCAGCATGACGCCCGCACGCGATAGCCATCACGTGCGAAGGTATTGTAGCTATCGCGTGCGCACGTCGTAGCTATCGCGTGCGCACGTCGTAGCTATCGCGTGCGCACGTCATAGCTATCGCGTCATAGAGACCGTTAAATATAACATTTCCTATATCCCTTTTAAGCCACCGTACTCCTCCGTAAGACACGCAGATAAAAGCAATAAATCGTCTGCTGATCCAGAGTGTTTTTAGTGGTCGAGAAACAATAACAACAACCACAACAACGAGAACAGCCTGAGCCATACAGATACAACACGTTAAATTTGCTGCTGGTAACCATATACAATGGTAAAACTAATAAACATTATATTTTAGCATCTTTAAAAAGAATAGTATGGTACTGGTTAGTAAATTGTGTTGCTAATTGAATGTATGTATTCGGATAGTAAATATTCGGACACTTGACATCGGGTATGACACTTGATACCGAATACAACTTGGTTTCATAAAGAAAATTCAGATACAGAAAGGTGTTTTCAATATCTTAAGTATAGAATTCTAATTTTGAATATTTTAAAAACATAATTGTATGCAAATTTATAATGATTTTTTACTAAACCTGTGTGCAATTATTTGCTTTGGTTACATGTTCGCCATGGGACTGTTCGCGCTGAGCCCAATTACACTATTACATTTTGTACTCAGTGAAAAAGACATTAAAAGTGCAAGAATATGATCCATAGATATAAGAATGATTTTTTTAAAATAAGGGTGTTGTGATTGAATATAGTGTAACATAATCATGTTTTTTGTTACTTAATCACCAAGGCTAATTATTGTGAATTGAACCATGTGTTGTTGTTTTACATGTTTAATTAAGCATGCATTTTCAATAATTATTTTTATATAAAGCAATTTGGAGTAATTAATAAACTTGTAAGAACTTTCATTAACTCTTTTTATGCCCCGGATCGAAAGATCGGGGGTATATTGTTTTTGGCCTGTCTGTCTGTCTGTCTGTCTGTCTGGCTGTCTGTCTGTCTGTCTGTCAGTCATTGTATGTGTGTGTGTATCAAAACTTTAACCTTGGTTAAACTTTTATAACTTTTGCAATATTGAAGATAACAACTTCATATTTGGCATGCATGTGTATCTCATGGAGCTGCACATTTTGAGTGGTAAAAATTCAAGGTCAAGGTCATCCTTCAAGGTCAAAGGTCAAATATCATTGTATTTTTCGTTCCTAAAACTTTAACCTTCGTTAAAGTTTGGTCATAACTATTTGAATATTGAAGATAGCAACTTGATATTTGGCATGCATGTGTATCTCATGGAGCTGCACATTTTGAGTGGCTAAAGGTCAAGGTCATCATTCAAGGTCAAAGGTCAAATTTATTGCTTCAAAGCGGCGCAATATGGGGCATTGTGTTTCTGACAAACACATCTCTTGTTTTAGTTAATATATGTAATAATTTCCTCCTCTTATTACTAGGTTTACAATTTCTTGTGGTAAAGCAGCTAATTAGTCCCCTACCGGTTTCACCGGAGGGGACTTATGGTTTTGTCTCCGTCCGTCACACTTTTCTGGATACTGCGATAACTTTAAAAGTTCTGAATATTTTTTCATGAAACTTGGAATATGGTTGGATGGCAATGTGGACATTATGCACGTCATTTCATTTTGTTACTACATCAAAAATTGTGGTTGCTATGGCAACAAATAGACTAGAAATAGTGCTGAAAATGGTGTGTTTTTTCTGGATCCTGCGATAACTTTAAAAGTTCTTAATATTTGTTCATGAAACTTGGAACATGGATAGATGGCAATATGGACATTATGCACGTCATTTCATTTTGTTCCTACATCAAAAATTGTGGTTTCTATGGCAACAAATAGACTAGAAATAGTGCTGAAAATGTTGTTTTTTCTGGATCCTGCGATAACTTTAAAAGTTCTTAATATTTTTTCATGAAACTTGGAACATGGATAGATGGCAATATTGACATTATGCACGTCATTTCATTTTGTTCCTACGTCAAAAATTGTGGTTGCTATGGTAACAAATAGACTAAAAATAGTGCTGAAAATGGTGTTTTTTTCTGGATCCTGCGATAACTTTAAAAGTTCTTAATATTTGTTCATGAAACTTGCAACATGGATAGATGGCAATATGGACATTATGCAGGTCATTTCATTTTGTTCCTACGTCAAAAATTGTGGTTGCTATGGCAACAAATAAACTAGAAATAGTACTGAAAATGGTGTTTTTTTCTGGATCCTGCGATAACTTTAAAAGTTCTTAATATTTTTTCATGAAACTTGGAACATGGATAGATGGCTATATGGACATTATGCACGTCATTTCATTTTGTTCCTACGTCAAAAATTGTGGTTGCTATGGAAACAAATAAAAAAAATATTCTGACAATGGTGAAATTTCTGACAATGGTGGAGCCGGTAGGGGACTTTTATTGCTTGGCAATTGTCTTGTTGTATCTGTACATGTAGTTTACATTCAAACTGACACAAACAGACATATGACATGAATATACTTATATTAAACGGTAAATATTCAATATCAATTAATTGTTGAATAAAGTATTTTTATTCGAAGTAAAAGCTCCATAAATTTTCCTTTTTTGCTGTTTGTTTTTACTCTCTGTAATATAATAATAAAAATGTGGGCAAATATGATATGGAGCAAAAGAATGCATAATTACTCGCCCTATTAACGGTTTGCTCCCTTAGCAATTTGCCCATAATTTCATTATGACTCAGCTCTTGTTTCATATTGAATGCTCCTTGTTTCATAGCGATTCTCCCCCTTAATATTATTAGTATGAAAGTAAATAATGGTGAAGAACACAAACATTAATATTTTTTTAATAATAGTTGTTTACATTCAAAATGTTATAAAAACAGAAATCGACATACATTATATAGAATTAGATGGCCATGTAACTTTCTTTCTCCAGGGGACACCAGTAAAAGATGCTGTTATACCTGAAAGTGCTCCTAAATCGCTTCTTGTACAAAAACATGCTGACTATATTGCAGCATATGGGTTAAAAAAGGATGACTATGTAAGTATTTAACTAAGTTACAGAGACCTGACAGAACACTAAAGGCCTCCTGACATTATAGTGACCGACCAGTCAGTCCAAAAACTTTGAATGGAGCCTGCTGACTGACTGAGAAATCTTTATTTTGGAGAAGGTTTGAAGTGAACTGTGCTCCTCATTAGCTCATGTGAGCACAAGGTTATCACATTGTGTTTGTCCTCCATCATCCATTGTCAATATTTATCTTCTGAACCATCTAAGTTGTCCAACCTTCCAGAAAATCGGTAAGAAATGTGCCAATAATATTTTTGCTTAATTCAACACCGGGTCTTATGGGGTCAAGAACAATGCCACTAGATCAAATTAAAGAGAAAGCTTGTGAGCTCTCTGGAAGCTACATATTGCCTGAAATAAACATTTTTATGCCCCCAGAACATAGGTTCTGGGGGCATATTAAAATCGCACAGTCCGTCAGTCAGTCAGTTAGTCCGTCCGGATTAGTTTCCGCTCAATAAGTCAAGCAATTGTCATCCGATCTTCACCAAACTTCATGAAAATGTGTGAGGCAATAACGTCTAGGTCAAGTTCGATAATCGGCCAAATTGACCCAGACACTCTTGAGTTACGGCCCTTGAATCATCATAAAATTGTTTTTTTCTCGTTTCCGCTCAATAACTTGAGCAATTGTTATCAGATCTTCACCAAACCTCATGAAAATGTGCAAGGCAATAACATCTAGGTCAAGTTAGATAATCAGCCAAATTGACCCAGACACTGCTGAGTTTCCGCCCTTGAATCATCGTAAAATTGGGGGTTTTCTCGTTTCCGCTCAATTACTTGAGCAAATTTATAGGATCTTTACCAAACTTCATGAAAATGTGTAAGGCAATAATATCTAGGTCAAGTTTGATAATCTGCCAAATTGACCCAGACACTTCTGAGTTACGGCTCTTGGATCATCGTTAAATTGTTTTTTTTTGTTTCCGCTCAATAACTCGAGCAAATGTCATAGGATCTTCGCCACATTCATGAAAATGTGTAAGGCAATAACATCTAGGTCATTTTTGATAATCAACCAAATTGACCAAGACACTCCTGAGTTACGGCCCTTGAATCATCGAAAAATTGAGTTTTTTTTTCTCGTTTCCGCTAAACTTCATAAAAATGTTTAAGACAATAAAATCTAGGTTAAGTTTGATAATCAGCCAAATTTACCCAGGCACTCTTGAGTTACGGCCCTTGAATCATAAAAAAAATTGCGTTTCCGCTCGAAAATTGCTCAAAACTTCTATTTTGCTTCAGATGTAACCTGCATATTTGGTATGCATGTGTATATGGACAAGGCCTTTCCATACTCACACAAATTTTGACCCCTTTGACCTTGACCTTGAACTTACGGTCCGCGTTTAGGTTTCGAAATCTGCGTTTTTTGGGGGCATATGTCTTCCGATGGAGACAGCTCTTGTTAGTGAAAACATTTGTCCCAATTATATTTTTGCCGGAAACATGGTCACATGGTGTCAAAAACTATTGGTCTTTGTCTAATTAAAGAAAAAGCTAAATATTTGTTGTCCAATGTACAGAACATCTGTGTCAATGATAGCCTTGCCTACAAGTAGTATGTACCACACAATGTTTTCTTAGGTCCATGTGGTACTTATTATATAGTAGTACATACCACACTTTGTTAGACATGATTTTGTCTGGGTTCCTTTTGGTTTTAAGAGAAGGTCGCGGTGGTGTAGTGGATGAGATGTCCGCCTAGTGATCGGTAGTTCGTGGGTTCCCTCCCTACTCGGGGAGCGTTCTCATTATCTCCTCCATAGACACCAAGTACTGGTTCTTCCCAGGAAACAGACTTGACAGTGTCCATATCTGCCTATTATAGGCCTTCCTGTAATAGTCAGCAATTGACTGTAGGAAGTAAGAAGTAGAAGTAGTACATACCAAATGATGTTGTCATGATTCCATGTGGTACTAAGAGTAATACATACCACATGAAGTTGGACACAACGTTGTCATGGATCCATGTGGTAATTAGAGTAGTATGTACCACACGATGTTGTCATGGTTCCATGTGGTACTAAGAGAAATAATTACCACATGATGTTGGACACGATTTTGTCATGGTTCCATGTGGTATTTAGAGTAGTATGTACCACACTATGTTGTCTGGGTTTCATGTGGTTCTTAGAGAAGTACATACCACACAATGTTGTCTGGACTGGGGACTGGGTTCCATGTAGTACTTAGAGTAGTATGTACGACAAGATGTTGTCATGGTTCCATGTGGTACTAAGAGTAATACATACCACATGATGTTGGACACGATGTTGTCAAGGTTCCATGTGGTATTGAGACTAGTATGTACATCACAATGTTGTCAGGGTTCCATGTGGTAATTAGAGTAGCGCGTTCCACATGATGTTTTCTGGATTTCATGTGGTACTTCGAGTAGTACTGTAGGTGCCACTTGATGTTGTCTTAGTACCATGTGGTACGTAGAGTAATACATACCACATGATGTTGTCTGGGTTTTATGTTAATAAGAAAACAGCCTCTAGAAGCCTTCATTTATATATTGAATGTTGTAAAACTATTCTGTCTAAAACTATTACAAGTAAAACAAGTACTATTTTTGAAATAATTTGTGTCATGTACATGTATGTTATATATTTGACTATTATTTTTCTTCAGGAATACTGTATGACTGAGTACCTTCGTATGAGCGGCATGTACTGGGGGCTAACTGCCCTAGATCTTCTGGGACAGCTGGGCAGGATGGACAGACAGCAGGTGCTGGACTTCATACAGCATTGCCAACATGATGGAGGAGGCTTCGGAGCCAGCCCAGGACATGACCCGCACCTGCTCTACACATTGAGTGCTGTACAGGTAAATTGACCCACGCCTGCTGTACAAAGTGAGTGTTGTATAGGTACATTGACCCATTCCTGCTGTATACATTGAGTACCATACAGTTACATTGACTCACACATGCTCTACACATTGAGTGCTGTACAGGTAAATTGACCCACGCCTGCTGTACAAATTGAGTGTTGTATAGGTACATTGACCCATACCTGTTGTATACATTGAATACCATACAGGTTAATTGGAGACCACTTGTTGAAGTTATTCAATGCTATACAGGTTCATTGGATACCACCTGTTGAAGTTATTAAATGACATACAGGTGCATTGACTCAGATCTGTTGTAGTTATTGAACGTCATACAGGTTCATTGGTGACCAGATGTTGTAGTTATTGAATGCCATACAGGTTCATTGGAGACCACCTGTCATAGATATTGAATGTCATACAGGTTCATTGGAGATCACCTGTCATAGATATTGAATGTCATACAGGTTCATTGGAGACCACCTGTCGAAGATATTGAATGTCATACAGGTTCATTGGAGGCCACCTGTTGAAGTTAATGAAATGCAATACAGTGACAATGCTCCTCACCTTCTGGACACATTGAGTGCCATTCGGGTAAATTTAGCCATTTTATGTTCTCTGTTCATTGAAGTCTACCTACTCTGAACATTGAGTGCCCTGCTGGTACATTGACCTTTACTTGATGTTCTTTCTTAGTTCCATACAGTGATATTGTGGTACTGTTTGAGTGCCAGGGGTAGATCAATGTGTATGTGGTGGGTGAGTTAAAATGATGATGTGGTTGCTGCTCACAGATAGTGGTACTGTTTGAGTGTCAGGGGTTGATCATTGTGTCTGTTCTGTAGGTGGGTTAGTTCATATGATGATGTGATTGCTGTTCAAAGATTGTGGTGCTGTTTGAATGCCAGGGGTTGATCAATGTGTCTATGGTGGGTGAGTTCATATGATGATGTGATTGCTGTTCACAGATAGTGGTACTGTTTGAGTTCCAGGGGTAGATCAACGTGTATGTGGTGGGTGAGTTCATATAATGATGTGATTGCTGTTCAAAGATTGTGGTGCTGTTTGAATGCCAGGGGTTGATCAATGTGTCTATGGTGGGTGAGTTCATATGATGATGTGATTGCTGTTCACAGATAGTGGTACTGTTTGAGTGCCAGGGGTAGATCAATGTGTATGTGGTGGGTGAGTTCATATGATGATGTGATTGCTGTTCACAGATAGTGGTACTGTTTGAGTGCCAGGGGTAGATCAATGTGTATGTGGTGGGTGAGTTCATATGATGATGTGATTGCTGTTCACATATAGTGTTGCTGTTTGAGTGCCAGGGGTAGATCAATGTGTCGGTGTTGGATGAGTTTATATTATGATGTGATTGCTGTTCACAGATAGTGGTACTGTTTGAGTGCCAGGGGTAGATCAATGTGTCTGTGGTGGATGAGTTAATTGCTGTGTACAGGTAGTGTTGCTGTTTGATTACCAGGAGTTGATCAATGTGTCTATGGTGGGTGAGTTTATATGATGATGTGATTGCTGTTCAACGATTGTGGTGCTGTTTGAATGCCAGGGGTTGAGCAATGCGTCTATGGTGGGTGAGTTCATATGATGATGTGATTGTTGTTCAAAGATTATGGTGCTGTTTGAATGCCAGAGGTAGATAAATGTGTCTGTGGTGGGTGAGTTCATATGATGATGTGATTGCTGTTCACAGAAAGTGGTGCTGTTTGAGTGCCATGGGTAGATCAACTTGTCTATGGTTGTTGAGTTCACATGATGATGTCATTGCTGTTCACAGATAGTGGTACTGTTTGAGTGCCAGGGGTAGATCAATGTGTATGTGGTGGGTGAGTTCATATGATGATGTGATTGCTGTTCACATATAGTGGTGCTGTTTGAGTGCCAGAGGTAGATCAATGTTGCCGGGTTAGTGGAGTTCATATGATAATGTGATTGCTGTTAACTGATAGTGGTGCTCTTTGAGTGCCATGGGTAGATGAACGTGTCTATGGTGGGTGAGTTCATATGATGATGTGATTGCTGTTTACAGAAAGTGGTGCTGTTTGAGTGTTAGGGGTAGATCAATGTGTATGTGGTGGGTGAGTTCATATGATGATGTGATTGCTGTTCACAGATAGTGGTGCTGTTTGAGGTCCAGGATCAGATGAATGTGGCCGGGGTAGTGGAGTTCATATGATGATGTGATTGCTGTTCACAGATAGTGGTTCTGTTTGAGGCCCAGGATCAGATCAATGAGGCTGGGGTAGTGGAGTTCATATGATGATGTGATTGCTGTTCACAGATAGTGGTGCTGTTTGAGGCCCAGGATCAGATCATTGTGGCCAGGGTAGTGGAGTTCATATGATGATGTGATGGCTGTTTTTCACAGATAGTGGTACTGTTTGAGTGCCAGGGGTAGATTAATGTGGCTTGGTTAGTGGAGTTCATATGATGATGTGATTGCTGTTCACAGATAGTGGTACTGTTTGAGTGCCAGAGGTAGATCAATGTGGCCAGGTTAGTGGAGTTCATTTGATGATGTGATTGCTGTTCACTGATAGTGGTGCTCTTTGAGTGCCATGGGTAGTTAAATGTGTCTATGGTGGGTGAGTACATATGATGATGTGATTGCTGTTCACAAATAGTAATGCTGTTTGAGTGTCAGGGGTAGATCAACGTGTCTTTGGTGGGTGAGTTCATATGATGATGTGATTGCTGTTCACAGATAGTGGTACTGTTTGAGTGCCAGGGGTAGATCAATGTGTATGTGGTGGGTGAGTTCATATGATTATGTGATTGCTGCTCACAGATAGTGGTACTGTTTGAGTGCCAGGGTTAGATCAACGTGTATATGGTGGGTGAGATCATATGATGATGTGATTGCTGTTCACAGAAAGTGGTGCTGTTTGAGTGTCAGGGGTTGATCAATGTGTCTGTGGTGGGTGAGTTCATATGATGATGTGATTGCTGTTCTCAGATAGTGGTGCTGTTTGAGTGCCATGGGTAGATCAATGTGTATGTGGTCGGTGAGTTCATATGATGATGTGATTGCTGTTCACAGATAGTGGTACTGTTTGAGTGTCAGGGGTAGATCAATGTGTATGTGGTGGGTGAGTTCATATGATTAGGTGATTGCTGCTCACAGATAGTGGTACTGTTTGAGTGCCAGGGTTAGATCAACGTGTCTGTGGTGGGTGAGTTCATATGATGATGTGATTGCTGTTCACAGAAAGTGGTGCTGTTTGAGTGTCAGTGGTTGATCAATGTGTCTATGGTCGGTAAGTTCATATGATGATGTGATTGCTGTTCTCAGATAGTGGTGCTGTTTGAGTGCCAGGGGTAGATCAATGTGTCTATGGTGGGTGAGTTCATATGATGATGTGATTGCTGTTCACAGATAATGGTACTGTTTGAGTGCCAGGGGTAGATCAATGTGTATGTGGTAAGTGAGTTCATATGATGATGTGATTGCTGTTCTCAGATAGTGGTGCTGTTTGAGTGCCAGGGGTAGATCAATGTGTATGTGGTGGGTGAGTTCATGTGATGATGTGATTGCTGTTCACAGATAGTGGTACTGTTTGAGTGCCAAGGGTAGATCAATGTGTATGTGGTGGGTGAGTTCATATGATGATGTGATTGCTGTTCACAGATAGTGGTACTGTTTTAGTACCAGGGGTAGATCAATGTGTATGTGGTGGGTGAGTTCATATGATGATGTGATTGCTGTTCACAGATAGTGGTACTGTTTGAGTGCCAAGGGTAGATCATTGTGGCCGGGGTAGTGGAGTTCATATGATGATGTGATTGCTGTTCACAGATTGTGGTGCTGTTTGAGGCCCAGGATCAGATCAATGTGGCTGGGGTAGTGGAGTTCATATGATGCTGTGATTGCTGTTCACAGATAGTGGTATTGTTTGAGAGCCAGGGGTAGATCAATGTGTCTGTGGTGGGTGAGTTCATATGATGATGTGATTGCTGTTCACAGATTGTGGTGCTGTTTGAGGCCCAGGATCAGGTCAATGTGGCTGGGGTAGTGGAGTTCATACAGAGCCTGCAGCAGGAGGATGGCAGCTTCTGGGGAGACAAGTGGGGTGAGTCTGCTGGGGGGGTCATCAACACACAGCACAATTCGTATACAAACCATAGACATGTATTCATGTTTTATTGAAAAAGAACTGATGTTCATTTCAAGCTAGTTAAACCATAAATAAGACTAAAATTAATATTACTGTCATAAATTTGCTTATTTGATGTTATCCAAATGGGCGTAATATTGGATGGCTTTTGTTAATTTGCATCAAATGCTGTGATGTTTGTTGTTTTGGTGGATGTAGGTTGGTCGGTCTGTCAGTAGACCAGTTTGTTTCCAATCAATAATTTGTGAATGGATTGACAAATTGACTTCATGCTTCCCATGTGAATTGGCCTTTGCCAGTAGATGACCCCTATTGAAATTCGGGATCGCTAGGTCAAAGGTTAAGGTCACTGTAACACAAAGAGTGAAAATTGTTTCCAATCAATTACTTGTGAACGGAGGGACTTATTGGCTTGATACTTCCCATGTGCATTGGCGTTGGACAGTAGATGACCCATATTAAAATTTGGGTCACTAGGTTAAAGGTCAAGTTCACTGTCATAAGTGTGGAATTGTTTCTAATCAATAACTCATCAACTGATTCACCGATTGGCTTGATACTTCCCATGTGCATTTGCCTAGGACAGTTGATGAACCCTATATAAATTGGGGTCACTAGTTCAAAGGTCAAGGTCACTGTGGCATTAAGTTATAATACTATAATAATTTCAACCCATTTACACTATTATTTTACAGAAGTGCATAATTCTGTGTCAACTAAACACTTATTTTTAAGTGGCTAAGTCACAATAATATGATAAGATTAACTCATATGGTCCGTTTTGTTGCAAAAAATCCTGGCCCTGTTGTGTGTGTGTTGGGGGGGGGGGCATCTGTCTCCGACCGCGGAGCTCTTGTTTTGTTTATAAATCACTCCAAGGCTATCTCTGTTCCCTCTGTGTTTCAGGAGAGGTAGACACGCGGTTCTCATTCTGTGCAGTGGCATGTCTGTCATTATTGAACAGACTGGATGCAGTAGACACAGATAAAGCAGTGGAGTTTGTACTGTCCTGTATGAACTTTGATGGTGGGTTTGGATGCAGGCCAGGCTCTGAGTCCCACTCTGGACAGGTGAGTTCCACTTTAGACAGGTAAGTCCCAGTCTAGAAAGGTGAGTCACTCTATGGACAGGTGGGTCCCACTCTAGACAGGTGGGCCCCACTCTTGACAGGTTGGTCTCACTCTGGACAGGTGAGTTCCACTCTAGACAAGTGAGTCCCAGTATAGAAAGGTGAGTCACCCAATGGACAGGTGGGTCCCACTCTAGACAGGTGGACCCCACTCTTGACAGGTTGGTCTCACTCTGGACGGGTGAGTTCCACTCTAGACAGGTAAGTCCCAGTCTAGAAAGGTGAGTCACTCTATGGACAGGTGGGTCCCACTCTAGACAGGTGGACCCCACTCTTGACAGGTTGGTCTTACTCTGGACAGTTGAGTTCCACTCTAGACAGGTGAGTCCCAGTATAGAAAGGTGAGTCACTCTATGGACAGGTGGGTCCCACTCTAGACAGGTGGACCCCACTCTAGACAGGTGAGTCCCAGTCTAGAAAGGTGAGTCACTCTATGGACAGGTGAGTCTCACTCTGGACAGGTGAGTCCCACACTTGAAAGGTGAGTCCAACTCTAGACAGGTTAGTCCCAGTCTAGACATGTGAGTCCCACACTTAACTGGTGTGTCCAACTCTAGGCAGGTGAGTCCCACTCTGGACAGGTGAGTCTTACACTTAACAGGTGAGTCTCAGTCCAGACAGGTGAGTCACTGGAGAGGTGAGTCCCACTCCTGACAGGTGAGTCCAACTCTGGACAGGTGAGTCCCACACTGGAGAGGTGAGTCCCACTCCTGACAGGTGAGTCCAACTCTGGACAGGTGAGATCCATTCTAGACAGGTGAGTCCCACATTGGATAGGTGAGTCCCACTCTGGACAGGTGAATCCCACTTTTGAAGGAATTAAATGCTGTATAAATAACGTATGCAAGTGTTCCTGTCAGGGCAGATCCACTTTTATGATTGCAGATCTACTACAGTGCTCAATAATAATTGCAGATCTACTACAGTGCTCAATAATAATTGCACATCTACTACAGTGCTCAATAATAATTGCAGATCTACTACAGTGCTCAATAATAATTGCAGATCTACAACAGTGCTCAATAATAATTGCAGATCTACAACAGTACTCAATAATAATTGCAGATCTACTACAGTGCTCAATAATAATTGCAGATCTACTACATTGCTCAATAATAATTGCAGATCTACTACAGTGCTCAAAATTACATACAGATCTACTACAGTGCTCAAAATTACATACAGATCTACTACAGTGCTCAAAAATAATTTCAGATCTACTACAGTACTCAATTATTATTGTAGATCTACTACAGGGCTCAATAGTAATTGCAGATTTACTACAGTGCTAAATAATAATGGCAGATCTACAACAGTGCTCAATAATTGCATATCTTCTACAGTGCTCAATAATTGCAGATCTACTACAGTGCTCAATAATTGCAGATCTACTTCAGTGCTCAATCTTTTCAGATCTACTACAGTGCTCAATAATTTCAGATCTACTACAGTGCTCAATAATTTCAGATCTACTACAGTGCTCAATAATAATTGCAGATCTACTACAGTGCTCAATAATAATTTCAGATCTGCTACAGTGCTCAATAATTTCAGATCTGCTACAGTGCTCAATAATTTCAGATCTACTACAGTGCTCAATAATTTCAGATCTACTACAGTGCTCAATAATTTCAGATCTGCTACAGTGCTCAATAATAATTGCAGATCTACTACAGTGCTCAATAATAATTTCAGATCTACTACAGTGCTCAATAATTGCAGATCTACTACAGTGCTCAATAATAATTGCAGATCTACTACAGTGCTCAATACTTTCAGATCTACTACAGTGCTCAATACTTTCAGATCTACTACAGTGCTCAATACTTTCAGATCTACTACAGTGCTCAATACTTTCAGATCTACTACAGTGCTCAATACTTTCAGATCTACTTCAGTGCTCAATACTTTCAGATCTACTGCTGCTTGGGGTTCCTTGCACTGCTGGGCCAGCTTCATCATGTGAATGCAGACATGCTTGGCTGGTGGCTGTCAGAGAGGCAGCTTCCATCCGGTGGGCTCAATGGTAGGATGTACTGTGTATAGATGCAGAATCATAAGCATGATATAGCTGAATACCTCTAGAAATAGTGTTATATTTCACATAGTGAAATATGTGTTTAAAAGTGTGTTTGTAATATTTAAATAACATTGTATTTTGAAAGGTATTTTTAATATGCCTAGAAAGTTTAAAGTGTATGGTAATGATGACAAAAACATCAGATTAGCACACAATGTCAATTGGGTTTAAAAGGATTAAGTTCAGACAGCTTTAATTGTTAGCCAGATTTTCAACAAAATAATCTTCTTGTTGAGTAATGTAAACCAGACGAGTGTGCATTCTGCCATAATGCCTTGTTAACAGTTTTATTTTAGTTTTGTATTTCTTAACTAGTCAAGCATGAAGAACTCAAGGTGAACTATTGTGATCACAATATGTCCGGCGTCCTGCGGTATCTGATTTGAGGTGTTAGGATTGTGTGGTATCAGCTGCAAGCTTGTTACCACTCTTGAGTCCACATTTTTTTTATCCAATCTTGATAAAACTTGATCAGAATGTTTATATTGACGTAATCTTGAAAGTTTTAATCTGGATTTTGTGCCTTCAAAATCTAGGCTAAAAGATCAGATCTTTTAAAACCTTGTTACCACTCTAGAGGCCACATTTATGACTCAATCTTGATGAATTTGGTCAGAATATTTATTTAGACAATATCTAGGCAAAGTTCCAATTTTGGTAAAGTGCATCCAAAAACTAGGTCAGGTTAAAGATTTAAAAAAACTTGTTACCACTCCTGGTTCCACATTCAGGAATTAGTCTTAATGAAACTTGGTAAGAATGTTTATCTTGACTGAATCTAGACCGAGTTCAAATCTTGGTCACGTGCGTTCAAAAACTAGTTGGCCAGGTCAAATGTAAGAAAAATCATGTTAACACTCTTGAGGTAATATTTATGACTCCATCTTGATAAAAGAAGGTCAAAATGTTTATCTTGACATTACTAGGCCAAGTTTGAATCTGGATTATGATTGTCCAAAAACGAGGTCACCAAGTCAAATCTTATAAAAACCTTGTTACCTTTCAAGGGGCCGCATTTATGACTCAATCTTGGTCAAAATGTTTATCTTGACAATATCTAGTCTGAGTTAGAATCTTGATAACATGTTTGCATAAACTAGGTCACCAGGTCAAATATAAGAAAAAAACTTGATACCAATCTAGAAACCACGTGTAGGACTCAATCCTTATAAAACTTGGTCAGAATCTGTATTTAAACTATATCTATTCAAAGTTTTAATCTAGGTCACATCCAAAAATCCAATCATAAGTCATTAAGATCATGTTATCAATCTACATATGCCACAGTTATGACCTAATCTTAATGAGATTTAGTTAAAATGTATATCTTGACTGAGCTCAAATCTGATTCAGATTTGTCTAAAAAAATGTACTAGGGCAAATGTTAGGAAAACCATGGTAACAGTCTTGAGGCCTTATTTATAACTCAATCTTGATGAAACATGGTTAGAATATTTATTTAGACAATATCTAGGCCAAGTTCTTGAATATCGAATCTTGGTCACATGCAGCCATACAATTGGTCACCAGGTTAAATATTAAAAAAAAACATAAGACCTTGTTAGCAATCTAGATGCCACATTTATGACACAATCTTAATGAAACTTGGTTAGTATTATTATCTTTACTGAATCTCTTTTAAGTTAAATCTAGGTTACATGGGTACAAAAACATAATCACTAGTTTAGAAAATTCTTGTAACCACTTAAGAGACTCAATCTTGTCTCAATCTCGACAAAACTGGGTCAGAATGTTTATCTAGACATTTTCTAAGCAGAATTCGAATCTCATACATGTTCTCCCAAAAACTGGGTCACAATGTCGAATCTGGCAAAATTTGACTGACATATGTTCTTGGTATGGTCAAAGTGTTTGAAGCTAGATTTTACTGGCATTTGTTCATATTCGTGCTTGATTGGTCTCCAAAGTATACTATAAAGTACCCAGGGTACAGAAAATATACTAAATAGTATCCCAAAGTATAGCCACGTGCCTTTAAGGTTATTTTCCGTACCCAGAGTACATAGTAGTATAGTTAAGGGTACCCGAACTTTTTTATCCCCCGCCAGAGGCGAAGGGATATTGTTTTGGCGTTGTCCGTCCGTCCGGCTGTCCGTCCGTCCGGCACTTTTGTGTCCGGAGCCATATCTTGGAAGTGCTTTGGCGGATTTCATTGAAACTTCGTATGAGTATATATATATGCATAAGAGGATGATGCACGCAAAATGGCATTGTACACCATCTGTTAAAAACAGAGTTATGGCCCTTTGTATCTTGAAAAAATGCTTTTTACTATAGGCACTTTTGTGTCCGAAGCCATATCTTGGAAGTGCTTTGGCGGATTTCATTGAAACTTGGTATGAGTATATATATGCATAAGAGGATGATGCACGCCAAATGGCATTGTACACCATCTGTTAAAAATAGAGTTATGGCCCTTTGTATCTTGAAAAAATGCTTTTTACTATAGGCACTTTTGTGTCCGGAGCCATATCTTGGAAGTGCTTTGGCGGATTTCATTGAAACTTGGTATGAGTATATATATGCATAAGAGGATGATGCATGCCAAATGGCATTGTATACCATCTGTTAAAAACAGAGTTATGACCCTTTGAATCTTGAAAAAATGCTTTTTATGTCCCCCACTATAAAAGTTGGGGACATATTGTTTTTGCCCTGTCTGTTGGTCTGTTGGTCCGTTTGCGCCAACTTTAACATTTTGCAATAACTTTTGCTATATTGAAGATAGCAACTTCATATTTGGCATGCATGTGTATCTCATGAAGCTGCACATTTTGAGTGGTTAAAGGTCAAGGTCAAGGACATCCTTCAAGGTCAAAGGTCAAATATATGTGGCCAAAATCGCTCATTTTATGAATTCTTTTGCAATATTGAAGATAGCAACTTGATATTTGGCATGCATGTGTATCTCATGGAGCTGCACATTTTGAGTGGTGAAAGGTCAAGGTCAAGGTCATCCTTCAAGGTCAGAGGTCAAATATATGTGGCCCAAATCGCTTATTTTATAAATACTTTTGCAATATTGAAGATAGCAACTTGATATTTGGCATGCATGTGCATCTCATGGAGCTGCACATTTTAAGTGGTGAAAGGTCAAGGTCAAGGTCATCCTTCAAGGTCAGAGGTCAAATATATGTGGCCCAAATCGCTTATTTTATGAATACTTTTGCAATATTGAAGATAGCAACTTGATATTTGGCATGCATGTGTATCTCATGGAGCTGCACATTTTGAGTGGTGAAAGGTCAAGGTCAAGGTCATCCTTCACAAGGTCAAGGTCATCCTACAAGGTCAAACATCATATAGGGGGACATTGTCACATCTTGTTACTATAGGCACTTTTGTGTCCGGAGCCATTTCTTGGAAGTGCTTTGGCGGATTTCATTGAAACTTGGTATGAGTATATATCCCCTGCCAGAGGCAGAGGGATATTGTTTTGGCGTTGTCCGGCTGTCCGTCCGGCTGTCCGTCCGTCCGTCACTTTTGTGTCCGGAGCCATATCTTGGAAGTGCTTTGGCATATTTCATTGAAATTTCGTATGAGTATATATAAGCATAAGAGGATGATTCACGCCAAACGGCATTGTACACCATCTGTTAAAACCAGAGTTATGGCCCTTTGTATCTTGAAAAAATGCTTTTTACTATAGGCACTTTTGTGTCCGGAGCCATATCTTTTTTAACATAACAGATGTTGTGTTCACTCTGCAACACTCTGAAAATTGAGTGTATATAAACATTGAATGTTTTTGTGGAAAACGCACGACTTATTAATTCACCTAAATAAATTTTGAAGGCTCAAGAACCTTCCTCTGTCTCAGTTTTGAGTTATTGTCCTCCGTCCGTCCATCTGTCAGTATGTTCATCCGTCCGATTTGCACCCACCCTCAAACAAAGCATATGTTGCGGGGGATATCAATTCTACGAATTTGCTTGTTTAACATTGTACCTGAGCAGACAACAACCAGTTTAGCCATAGTAAGGCCATGTTGTGTAAAGCTAGATTCAATAACCAGGTGTTGTGGTAGGGTCACTGTGCTTGCAGGTCGCCCTGAGAAGCTGCCGGATGTCTGCTACTCCTGGTGGGTCCTTGCCTCACTGAAGATCATAGGCAAACTGCACTGGATCAACAAGGTATGTCACTGAAGATCATAGGCAAACTGCACTGGATCAACAAGGTATGTCACTGAAGATCATAGGCAAACTGCACTAGATCAACAAGGTATTTTACTGAAGATCATAGGCAAACTGCACTGGATCAACAAGGAATGTCACTGAAGATCATAGGCAAACTGCACTAGATCAACAAGGTATTTTACTGAAGATCATAGGCAAACTGCACTGGATCAACAAGGTATGTCACTGAAGATCATAGGCAAACTGCACTAGATCAACAAGGTATTTTACTGAAGATCATAGGCAAACTGCACTGGATTAACAATGTATGTCACTTAAGATCATGGGCAAACTGCACTGAATCAACAAGGTATGTCACTGAAGATCATGGGCAAACTGCACTGAATTAACAAGGTATGTCACTGAAGATCATAGGCAAACTCCACTGAATTAACAAGGTTTGTCACTTAAGATCATAGGCAAACTGCACTAGATCAACAAGGTATGTCACTGAAGATCATAGGCAAACTGCACTAGATCAACAAGGTATTTTACTGAAGATCATAGGCAAACTGCACTGGATCAACAAGGTATGTCACTGAAGATCATGGGCAAACTGCACTGAATCAACAAGGTATGTCACTGAAGATCATAGGCAAACTGCAATGGATCAACAAGGTATGACACTGAAGATCATAGGCAAACTGCACTGAATCAACAAGGTATGCCACTAAAGATCATGGGCAAACTGCCCTGGATCAACAAGGTATGTCACTGGAGATCATAGGCAAACTGCACTGGATTAACAAGGTATGTCACTTAAGATCATGGGCAAACTGCACTTGATCAACAAGGTATGTCACTGAAGATCATGGGCAAACTGCACTAGATCAACAAGGTATTTTACTGGAGATCATAGGCAAACTGCACTAGATCAACAAGGTATTTTACTGAAGATCATAGACAAACTGCACTAGATCAACAAGGTATTTTACTGGAGATCATAGGCAAACTGCACTAGATCAACAAGGTATTTTACTGGAGATCATAGGCAAACTGCACTGAATCAACAAGGTATGTCACTGAAGATCATGGGCAAACTGCACTAGATCAACAAGGTATTTTACTGGAGATCATAGGCAAACTGCACTAGATCAACAAGGTATTTTACTGGATATCATAGGCGAACTGCACTGAATCAACAAGGTATGTCACTGAAGATCATAGGCAAACTGCACTGAATCAACAAGGTATGACACTGAAGATCATAGGCAAACTGCACTGAATCAACAAGGTATGTCACTGAAGATCATGGGCAAACTGCACTGGATCAACAAGGTATGTAACTGGAGATCATAGGCAAACTGCACTGAATCAACAAGGTATTTTACTGAAGAACATGGGCAAACTGCACTGGATCAACAAGGTATGTCACTGGAGATCAAATGCACTGGATCAACAAGGTATTTTACTGAAGATCATAGGCAAACTGCACTGAATCAACAAGGTATGTCACTGAAGATCATGGGCAAACTGCACTAGATCAACAAGGTATTTTACTGGAGATCATAGGCAAACTGCACTAGATCAACAAGGTATTTTACTGGAGATCATAGGCAAACTGCACTGAATCAACAAGGTATGTCACTGAAGATCATAGGCAAACTGCACTGAATCAACAAGGTATGACACTGAAGATCATAGGCAAACTGCACTGAATCAACAAGGTATGTCACTGAAGATCATGGGCAAACTGCACTGGATCAACAAGGTATGTCACTGGAGATCATAGTCAAACTGCACTGAATCAACAAGGTATTTAACTGAAGAACATGGGCAAACTGCACTGGATCAACAAGGTATGTCACTGGAGATCAAATGCACTGGATCAACAAGGTATTTTACTGAAGATCATAGGCAAACTGCACTGAATCAACAAGGTATGTCACTGAAGATCATGGGCAAACTGCACTGGATCAACAAGGTATGTCACTGAAGATCATAGGCAAACTGCACTAGATCTACAAGGTATTTTACTGAAGATCATAGGCAAACTCCACTAGATCAACAAGGTATTCTACTGAAGATCATAGGCAAACTGCACTGGATCAACAAGGTATTTTACTGAAGATCATAGGCAAACTCCACTAGATCAACAAGGTATTTTACTGAAGATCATAGGCAAACTGCACTGGATCAACAAGGTATTTTACTGAAGATCATAGGCAAACTCCGCTAGATCTACAAGGTATTTTACTGAAGATCATAGGCAAACTGCACTGGATCAACAAGGTATTTTACTGAAGATTATAGGCAAACTGCACTAGATCTACAAGGTATGTCACTGAAGATCATAGGCAAACTGCACTAGATCTACAAGGTATTTTACTGAAGATCATAGGCAAACTCCACTAGATCAACAAGGTTTTTTACTGAAGATCATGGGCAAACTGCACTAGATCAACAAGGTATTTTACTGAAGATCATAGGCAAACTCCACTAGATCAACAAGGTATTTTTCTGAAGATCATAGGCAAACTGCACTAGATCAACAAGGTATTTTACTGAAGATCATAGGCAAACTCCACTGAATCAACAAGGTATGTCACTGAAGATCATAGGCAAACTGCACTGGATCAACAAGGTATTTTACTGAAGATCATAGGCAAACTGCACTGAAACAACAAGGTATGTCACTAAAGATCATGGGCAAACTGCACTGGCTCAACAAGGTATGTCACTGGAGATCATAGGCAAACTGCACTGGATTAACAAGGTATGTCACTTAAGATCATGGGCAAACTGCACTGGATCAACAAGGTATGTCACTGAAGATCATGGGCAAACTGCACTGAATCAACAAGGTATGTCACTGAAGATCATAGGCAAACTGCACTGAATCAACAAGGTATGACACTGAAGATCATAGGCAAACTGCACTGAATCAACAAGGTATGTCACTGAAGATCATGGGCAAACTTCACTGGATCAACAAGGTATGTCACTGGTGATCATAGGCAAACTGCACTCAATCAACAAGGTATTTTACCGAAGAACATGGGCAAACTGCACTGGATCAACAAGGTATGTCACTGGAGATCAAATGCACTGGATCAACAAGGTATTTTACTGAGGATCATAGGCAAACTGCACTGAATCAACAAGGTATGTCACTGAAGATCATGGGCAAACTGCACTGAATCAACAAAGTATGTCACTGAAGATCATAGGCAAACTGCACTGGATCAACAAGGTATGACACTGAAGATCATAGGCAAACTGCACTGGATCAACAAGGTATGTCACTGGAGATCATGGGCAAACTGCACTGGATCAACAAGGTATGTCACTGGAGATCATAGGCAAACTGCACTGGATCAACAAGGTATGTCACTGGAGATCATAAGCAAACTGCAATGGATCAACATGGTATGTCACTGGAGATCATAGGAAAACTGCACTGGATCAACAAGGTATGTCACTGGAGATCATAGGCAAACTGCACTGGATCAACAAGGTATGTCACTGGAGATCAAAAGCAAACTGCAATGGATCAACAAGGTATGTCACTGGAGATCATAGACAAACTGCACTGGATCAACAAGGTATGTCACTGAAGATCATAGACAAACTTTATTGGATCAAAAGGGTACTTCACTGAAAATCACATTCAAACTGCAAAGGATAGATAAGGTATTTCACTGAAGATCACATACAAATTGCACTGGATCAACAAGGTATTTCACTGAAGATCATGGGCAAATTGCACTAGATCAACAAGGTATTTTACTGAAGATCATAGACAAACTGCACTGGATCAACAAGGTATTTTACTGAAGATCATAGACAAACAGCACTGGATCAACAAGGTATGTCACTGAAGATCATAGGCAAACTGCACTAGATCAACAAGGTATTTTACTGAAGATCATAGGCAAACTGCACTAGATCAACAAGGTATGTCACTGAAGATCATAGGCAAACTGCACTGGATCAACAAGGTATGACACTGAAGATCATAGACAAACTGCACTGGATCAACAAGGTATGACACTTAAGATCATGGGCAAACTGCACTAGATCAACAAGGTATTTTACTGAAGATCATAGGCAAACTGCACTGGATCAACAAGGTATTTTACTGAAGATCATAGGCAAGCTGCACTGGATCAACAAGGTATTTTACTGAAGATCATAGGCAAGCTGCACTGGATCAACAAGGTATTTTACTGAAGATCATAGGCAAGCTGCACTGGATCAACAAGGTATTTTACTGAAGATCATAGGCAAACTCCGCTAGATCTACAAGGTATTTTACTGAAGATCATAGGCAAACTGCACTGGATCAACAAGATATTTTACTGAAGATCATAGACAAACTGCACTAGATCAACAAGGTATTTTACTGAAGATCATAGGCAAACTGCACTGAATCAACAAGGTATGTCACTGAAGATCATAGGCAAACTGCACTGGATCAACAAGGTATGTCACTGAAGATCATAGGCAAACTGCACTGGATCAATAAGGTATGACACTGAAGATCATAGGCAAACTGCACTGGATCAACAAGGTATGTCACTGAAGATCATAGGCAAACTGCACTGGATCAACAAGGTATGACACTGAAGATCATGGGCAAACTGCACTAGATCTACAAGGTATTTTACTGAAGATCATAGGCAAACTGCACTGGATCAACAAGGTATTTTACTGAAGATCATGGGCAAACTGCACTAGATCAACAAGGTATTTTACTGAAGATCATAGGCAAACTGCACTAGATCAACAAGGTATTTATTAAAGATAATGGGCAAACTGCACTGGATCAACAAGGTATGTCACTGAAGATCATAGGCAAACTGCACTGGATCAACAAGGTATGTCACTGGAGATCATAAGCAATCTGCAATGGATCAACAAGGTATGACACTGAAGATCATAGGCAAACTGCACTGGATCAACAAGGTATTTTACTGAAGATCATGGGCAAACTGCACTAGATCAACAAGGTATTTTACTGAAGATGATAGGCAAACTGCACTGGATCAACAAGGTATGACACTGAAGATCATAGGCAAACTGCACTAGATCAACAAGGTATTTTACTGAAGATCATAGGCATACTGCACTCTATCAACAAGGTATTTTACTGAAGATCATAGGCAAACTGCACTAGATCAACAAGGTATTTTACTGAAGGTCATAGACACAGTGCACTGGATCAACAAGGTATTTTACTGAAGATCGTAGACAAACTGCACTTGATTAACAAGGTATTTTACTGAAGATCATAGACAAACTTTATTTAAGTAATTTTTAGGTATTCATTAAAACATGCTTTCTTAGAACATTGTGGTTAAATGTTCACTAGAAAATGGAACGTGATAAATTGTTTAGTAGGTTTAAGGGTAACCAGGAAACTCGTTGCATCCCTGTTGTTCAATAGGTTAAAGGGTAACCAGGAAACTCGTTACATCCCTGTTGTTCGATAGGTTAAAGGGTAACCAGGAAACTCGATGCGTCCCTGTTGTTCAATAGGTTAAAGGGTAGCCAGGAAACTCGATGCATCCCTGTTGTTCAATAGGTTAAAGGGTAACCAGGAAACTCAATGCATCCCTGTTGTTCATTAGGTTAAAGGGTAACCAGGAAACTCGTTGCATCCCTGTTATTCAATAGGTTAAAGGGTAACCAGGAAACTTGATGCATCCCTGTTGTTCAATAGGTTTAAGGGTAACCAGGAAACTCGTTGCATCCCTGTTGTTCAATAGGTTAAAGGGTAACCAGGAAACTCGATGCATCCCTGTTGTTCAATAGGTTAAAGTGTAACCAGGAAACTTGTTGCATCCCTGTTGTTCAATAGGTTAAAGGGTAACCAGGAAACTGGATGCATCCCTGTTGTTCATTAGGTCAAAGGGTAACCAGGAAACTCAATGCATCCCTGTTGTTCAATAGGTTAAAGGGTAACCAGGAAACTCGATGCATCCCTGTTGTTCAATAGGTTAAAGGGTAACCAGGAAACTCGATGCATCCCTGTTGTTCAATAGGTTAAAAGGTAACCAGGAAACTCAATGCATCCCTAATTTCAATGTGTTATAGATAAACCATAAGATTGACACATTATCCTCTAGAGATTTTTAAGCATTTCTGAACATTTTCCAAGAAGTCTCAATAACTATTTTCAGAACATTAGGCTGAACTTAATTATTGCAAAATAACACACTCTATTTCCTGCCTTGTCTATAGAAAAACCAATTTTGTGTCCTGTTAGAATATAGTGACTTGACAAACTAAGGATCATCATTTTGCTACTTGGGTCTTCTGCTATCACTGTCATGTTTTGGTGTACCTTTACCCCTGTTACCCTTCACATTTACTATTTAGTGTAAATTTATATACATGAAACAAATAGGAAAACATCCTGTGTGTCATACAGTTTTTTCAGATTTTCAGAAATATTCATTGTAAGGCGTACATGTTTCAGGAAAAGCTTGTGCAGTTCATACTGGCCTGCCAGGACGAGGAAACAGGGGGGTTTGCTGATAGACCAGGTGACATGGTGAGTAGAGAGGGAGACAGGGGGTTTGCTGATAGACCAGGTGACATGGTGAGTAGTGAGATAGGGGGTTATCTGATAGACCTGGTGACTTGGTGAGTACAGGCTTAGCGAAATTGCCGGTCCGCCGGTCCTGACCGGCAGATTTCCATTTGGTCCGGCAGGTTTAACAAGAATGTCGGTCCTGGCGACCGGCAAAATGTGAAATGAATGCAAACAAATCATATTTTTTTCAAAGTTGAAAATTCAAAGAGCAAACCCCTCACTACATCATGAACATGAAATCGCTAATTGTTTTGATGTTTGCAATAAGTTTGTTACGTACAATTAGCAAATCCAACTGGTAACACAACACCTACTTTAAACTCAGTCGCAAAATCGGCATCTGCGTTCTAACAAAAAATATTTTGATAGCTTTGACATATTTTTCGAGTAGATAAGGAAATTTAAAATATGAATTTCTTTCTGAAGCTTGGCTTTAAGACGGTTGTTTATCAAATATAAACAATGTTCTAGTGATATCTTTATAACATGTACTCGTCATAGGTCTCCAAAAATGTTATTGTTTTACATTGTACAAGTTAGTGTCCCTTAACCGCAATTGTATTTTTGATACTTCTTGTTACTTAAGTTTACGTTGTTATAATCCCTTACTGAAAAAAGGAGATGGATAATCTGTGTGACACCGAAGAAGATATGGAAATTGAAGAATATTGTCCAGACTATCAAGACCAATTGATTAACACCGAAAAACTGTTATCTTATTAGGATAAAGCACAGGCAGTGGCTTGTTGAGCTAAAATAAAGGGTTTATGTTAATGTACATAGTTGTGTTGTTGTTTTTTTTCGGTACGGCTAGATTTTCTCCGGACCGGCATATTTTCTGAAATGCCTGTCCGGATGACCGTCAGATTTTTTCCAATTTCGCCAAGCCTGGAGTAATGAGAGGGAGACAGGGGGTTATCTGATAGGCCTGGTGACATGGTGAGTAGTGAGAGAGGGGTTTTTGCTAACACACCAGGAGACATGGTTAGTTATTTTTTACTCTGTTGATGCTTCACAAATGAGTCCTTTTATTTAATGACAGTTAATTTGAAACACTCGTGTAAAGTATGTGCATTTAAGATCTAAAGAAAATTATCATGTGTGATTATTTCTTTTTCAAGCATCATTTGTAAAACATCATAGTAGTTTAACATCATCTTGTTCAATAGATTGAAGCCCACATGTGTTTTGTTTGTCTTGCTGTAGGTTGACCCATTCCACACACTGTTTGGTGTGGCCGGGCTCTCTCTACTGGGCCAGGCTGAGCTGAAACCTGTCAACCCGGTGTTTTGTATGCCAGAGGAGCTCATCAGGGGGACAGGCATCCACCTAGAGCTCTTGTGATACGGGACTGAGCACCTAGAGGAGCTGGGAGGGACTCATAATGCATACAAAGCGAGCCAGCAGCAGGCGCTGACTTCATTCAGAATAAGATGTGATTGTATTTTTTTTTAGGATAACTAGGTCAAGTAAACCAAATTAACCTTAATTCAATTTTTTAGCACACATAATCGCCAGGAGAACTACTTCGATCACCCTTTGTTTGGTGTCTATTGTCCTTGTATGGTTTGCAGTGTGAGGTTTGAGTCATCAACTTTCAGCTTGTTACCACTCAAGAGCCCACATTTTTTAATTTAATCTTGAGGAAACTTTGTCAACCTGTCAATCTTGTCAATATCTATGCTGAGTTTGAATCAGGGTCACATGTGTCCAAAAGCTAGGTCACCAGGTCAAATAACCTTGTTTCCTGTCTAGAGGCCACAGTTATGACTAAAACTTGATGATCTGGACAATATAAAGGCCAAGTTTAAATCTGGTTCACGTTCATTCAAAAGCCAGGTCACCAAGTCAAAAAGAAAAACCATGTTACGACTCTAGAGGCCACATTTATGACTCAATTTGATGAAACTTGGTCCGAATATTTATTTTGACAATATCTTGGCCGAGTTCAAATTTGGATCATGTGCATCTAAAAACTAGGACACCAAGTCAAATCTTAGAGAAAGCTTGTAACCACTCCAGAGGCAACATTTATGGCAAATATTGTTGAAACTCAGTCAGACAATTTTATCTTGACAATATGAAGGAAATGTTTGAATTGGGGTCAAGTGCGGTTAAAACCTAGTCCAGTCTTCAACAATTGGTGTCCATGAACACAGATGAGTGCTTAAGGAACATCATGGCCCTCTTGTTTATGTTTTATTACAACAAATGGTATGACTGCTATTGAAATAAACTAGTCCATGTTTACCGTTTCCGTGTTGAAATATGAAACGATAATTTGATCATGATGTCAACAAGTCCCTTTGTTAAGCTGACATAACAACTGCAAATATAATAAATACTGTTATGTTGACACATTAAATTGTAGATCACCTGAAAACAATGTGCTGATGGTGAGTTTTTGTGATCAACTTTTGTCTGTTGATGTTCCTTTTTTGTCATAAACATTTTGTGAACTTTCTAGAGGCTACATTTATTTCCCTGTCTTCATGCAACTGATTCAGAACATTTGTCCCAGTCATATTTATTATGAGTTTGAAACGCGGTCATGTGGGATTAATACCTTGGTCGCTAGGTTTAAGCGAAGAAAAAAATTGGTAAATCTTCTAGATGTTACAACATAAAACTTGCCCAGATCATTTGATCTGATGATATCTTGGCTCTTGGGAGGGTTTGAAAATTGCTGTGGTCCTTGGAAAGACATTGCTGTACGGGTTTGGGATAGGTTTTCCTGTTATGATTATAGTGCAAACTTGTGAACACCAAATTTAAAAAAAAATGCCCATTTTTTTATAGTGGATAAAAAAAGTTAACAGTGCTTTGAAAAACAGTTGTCCGCGAGCAGGGCAGTTTAAGCTACAGTGAAACCTTGTAAATTAACACTCATTTACTAGACTAGAAGCCACGTTTTTAACCAAATCATGAATATTGCAAAAACACTAGTCTTGTTCAAAGAATATCTTGGTCGAGGTAAAAAATGGTCAATGGAAAAAACTTTGCCATCAGGGGGGCGCAGGTTTTTTTTGTGGTGCTTAAGTGGAACCTTGTGAACACTTTAGCAATTACATTGTACATGTATTCCCAATTACATGTAATAATTAAATTTGCTCAGAAGATTTGTTCTAATGGTATCTTTCCCAAGTTTAAAAATGCCCCAAGTCTGTTGAAAAAGATGACAGAGAGTGGTGCAGTTTTTCTTTAATGTATGCTTGAAACACTACCTGCTTAGAAGAATTTGGGTCCCAGGTGAGCGTCTTATGGTCTTTGGTCCTCTTGTTTGAATTAAGTGTAAATTGTTTTAATGAAAAGGAATGAATTATATAGCCCATAGCTAGAAAATAATGCTGATATTTGCACTATTTTGTGTTAATGAACCTAATTTGTATGAGTTCAGCTACACTTACATAAATGCTCAACGAGTTTTTCAGTATGCTTGCATAATTTCATTGCATGCGGAATATTGTGGGCAGTGTATGCCATTTCTTTAATGTTATGTACAGTGCAATAGAATACATGATTTATCAATGTTAAGTGTTGCGTGTGTTTTTCTGACATTTTAAAAAAATATCCCTTATCTACCAACATTCTTCACATGTAGAATTCGCATTTCCATGGGTGCGTGCTCCACGCCGGGTATGCGGATACTTGATGGCACTTTGAAAACAGAGAACAACAAAAGCCATGCGCGAGAGAAGATTTCTTCAGCTTGTTTTGATTAATGTTCTGTTCATTTGGTTTTCAGACACGGAATATTGTTTGGTTGATTAATGGTATAGAACGTCGTATTGCGTAGAAAGAAATTCGCGGAAAAACGGTCGATTGTGTAAAAAAACGATAAAATTCCATGATAGAGCTAATTAATCAGCATGAATTGGATGAACAGTACATATTTCAACAAAATAACAATACTTTAAAATAAATCAAGAACGTGCTTACTATTTGAAATAAAAGACCAATATATCCATTAATGTTACACCACGAAACCTTTTAGTTTACTAACGTATTTGAGTAAATGTAAATGTGTAAAGAGTCGGGTGCCAAATTTTCATGGACACTTTCATAACCGATCATCTCAATAACAATGGCACTTCTATTCCTGATAAATCCACACTTTTTACCAGATATAACACTTTTTTAAGTTAATCAAAAATGCAGAATTCACTGTGGAATACCGTTATAGTAAGCAGGCAACACATAGAAAATTATGTACTGACGATGTAATGCTGGAATATCGAACAATTTTTTGCAATATTTCTAAGTACATGTAGTTTTATTTTGTTGTAATGTTAACTGTTCATCCAGATCATGCTATTTTCCGACCGAATTTTCTATTTTGGGGGCAAAATCTACCATTCTTCCATGATTTTTTTCTTCCCAATAGAAAAGGATACACCATTTATTATCTCGACCATGTGCATTGACTAAATTACGAATCTTTAGGATATTACTGTGTTTTTGTCAAAAGCTTGGCTTTTGTTTTTCTCTGTTATCGGTTATCAAGTATCATCATTTCCAGCGTGGTGATACAGTTCAATTAAGATCTATCAATAAACAATTAATAGATCTCAGAGATGATTACGATCCCTGAAGAAAACGGAAAAGTGCAACTGATTAAACGGCCTTAGTTTTGCCTCGTTTACAGTTGTGTTGTTTTTAACTGTGGTGACTGCCAAACATGTTGATATTTTCGATGACACACACTCTGTCCTGGTGTATACACAGCGTTGTATGCCTGTCGCTTACTGATATATGTCAAACAGATTCCGGCCCATGTTCACATGTGCTGAGAACCCTTGAAATGCAGAAGACAACAAGGGTCCGTGCAATTAAATGACAGTACTTTACTACGGTAAAAGATGCATCTGTTTCCATTTCTAGCTAAATATTTTACTGTGACATAAGGTATACCGGTACATAATGTAAATTGCATATCAATTGTAAATTGAGTAAAGTAGAAGGCATAAGTTCGGGATAACTTATATCTTATAATTTATTATAAGATTTTTTTATTAGTATTATTTTAATATATATATATATATATATATATATATATATATATATATATATATATATATATATATATATATATATATATATATATATATATATATTCGATATTCATTTATTTTTATCCATGACACAATTTATCGAACATAACCACTGCATTTCCAACATAAACGTTGCTGCTTATTACCTTCATGTCAATTAATACAGATGTAATATGGTATTTATTGTCACTTTCTCAATAGTATAAACATGCTATACACAACATTTTGAATGTACATGTAGTTTTTCATTTCTAAAATACTTCTGATTTCATTCACTCAATGCACAGAAAACACATTGATCGTGTCTGACTTTTGGTTGACCACTAGAAGCTTCTTCCTGTTTTTGTCATAGCAGACGGCGCAGGGTTTCTGGATGCCGTCAATGTGCCTGAGGAGCACGCGCGCCTGACTTCCGTTCTCTGGACCCAGCCTTAGCACGGCGTCTGTCTCCAGGCTGCACACAAACACACCTCCCTGCAGGTCAGTGCTCAGTCCGCGCGGGCATTTCAGCGACTTCTGCAGCTTGGCGGTATTTACTACAAACCCTTCTAGATCTAGCGTCACCACGCCAATGTGATCGTCACACACGTGGATGACCTGATGTTCTGCGTTGTGCAAAATGTTCCTCGGCTCTTTGAACATCGGGCGCCCATGACCGTCGTTCTGCAGGGTCCACTGGAGCTTACCATCAAGACTGAACACCCTGAGGCGGTGGTCCGTGCAGGTCACGTACAGCTCGCCCGCTGTGAACGTCAAGCCAGAACACGTGTAGTTCAGGCCTATTGGGAAGGACTTCAGGCAGGCTAATGAGGATTTCGTGTCTATAAACTGTACTTTGGATTGGCGACCTTCCTGCAAAAGAATGGCTGCCTGGCTGGCGTCAACTTCACAAGCAGCCAGTGGCTTGCTGGCGAACTGAATAGAGTTCCGTATTTGATACTTGGCGTCAAGATGTTTGACCTTCTTATTGCTTGTATCGGTTAGCAGGAATTCTCCATTTGTTAATTGGCATATGTCTGTCACGTTACACACGTGTTTGTCGTCGTGATCTTTAATATGCAATCCAAATTTACCAAGCGAAGGACAGTTCCTCAAAAGCCTTTGGATTTCGTCGGATAAAGTGAATTCAAGAGTTTGATATTTGGCGATGGTTTCCCGTTCACTCACTATTTTCTGAACCGCCGCTGCGACTTTTTGTCCTTGTTTAAGGTCAGTGAACAGTTGGCACTCATTGAACGCCTCCTCAAATGTCTTAATAGCAGCAATAGTCGCGTCAAGGGATGCCTTGTGTTTGCTGTAGTCGGTGATTTGAGCAGATATACTTTCCATGACACTATCTTTCCTTTTTGCCAACTCCGTTTTCGCTTCATTTTTCAAATCGTTGATGAGGCCAATCAGTGTTTCGCAACATTCATCAATGATTTCCGCAATGCTCTTCGCATCCTTGACCACATGCGCCTCGAGCTGCTGACACTCTCTGATTACTTGGTCCGCGCTTCCGGCCGCCTCCTGGATGGCGGCCATTGTGTCGCGGTACTCCGGGCTCAGCTTAATTCCCTTGGCCACGATCGGAAGGTGCTGAATATCATTGCAGTCGCTTAAACAAACAAGCATTGAAGGAATCATTTGAACTAGTAATTTATTTACACTTACTATTCACTACAACAGGAACGGTAAAATTGAATCCAATAGCACATGCTTTACTCAACAGTGACTATATGTAAAGCTACATGTAAATAACTTTGTATGGACAACACACACACATACAAATATAGCAATGAATTGAGTAACTCCTCGTTTTCCGTTCATCGCGGATGTCGAGCTTAATTGTTTCATGCATTTCACTGATTTTCTATTGAAACATAAGTAGTTTTCAGTTTAAATTAGCAAAAATTGTAATATAATAGATCGGAAACATGACATACCTATGGCGGTCGAGTTTACAGAGAAAGCAGCAAATCTCGTCGTGGTCGGCACAAAACATGTTGAGCAGCTCGGCGGTGTGTCTCTCGCAGCGCGTGATCGGGATGGAGGCTGTACGCGCCATTGACGGCATGTCCTTCCGCTCCACCATCTTGTGGCGAGAGCTAATGGCCAGCATGTTGTGCACGTGCTTCTCGCATGTGAAGCAAAAGAACGTGACGCAGTCGTGACAGTACTTGACGGCTTCCATTCTTTTATTGTGCTTCTCACAGACCGTACACCAGTACTCGGCGATAGGCGAAGTGTTCTTTCTTTGCGACATCACAGCAGTGTTTGAAACACGTGTTTAAACGCTAGAAACGGCGAGTTGTCCTTACAACCGCTGAAACTTTGAGGTATTTAAATAGTAAAGTTATACTAGTAAAGTAGCACTCCGAATAGCAAGTGCCTTATATTTCCCGGGTTGGTTGAGCCGCCAGTCCGTTTAAATTGTTATGAAAAGTGTTAAATTGAACAACTAGTCCGTGTCGTCGTATTGTTTTACAATTTGCTTTGTCGCCAAGTAATCGATCGGTGGGTACGATTACCAACATGCGTTCAACGCTTCACTCACATAGTAAGTGAATTATATACATTTTGAAAGTTAGGTTATTTATGGATCAGTTAAGTAGTATCAGATGGCATTGATGGAAACAAATGTATAACAAATAATTCAGGAACATTATTACCATAAGTTCAAGCGCTCACATGTATATATATAAAATCATTTTTAACGCGCTCCAACAAACTGTCGTATAAAACTGCCAACACCTTATTCTTTCACAACACAAACGTCTTCTTGATTAAGACTTTTTACATGACTGGTATGTTTCTGTATACAATTATCCCGTAACTATTTCATAAATGGAGTATTCCCCTCGGGATCATCTGATATTGCAGTGACTTGCACGCTATTATATGTTTTATAAATCGGAATCAAACGAAGTTTTCTTAAGTCCAAGTAAAAGAAACTATTATGTTGATAGCGAATAATGAAACTTAAAACTTCGCATTTTCAAACATTCAATTATTTCCATAAGAAACACAACTTTAATTTTCCGACACGTATAATTGACATTAAGACTCCTTAACAGAGAACGTTCTTAGGGAAATGGTTTGTGAAACACCCATGTATCCATTATGACGAGGTATATGCTGTATATTGTCTGGTGGAACACCCATGGATCCATTATGACGAGGTATATGCTGTTTATTGTCGGGTGAAACACCCATGGATCCATTATGACGAGGTATATGCTGTATATTGTCGGGTGGAACACCCATGGATCCATTATGACGAGGTATATGCTGTATATTGTCCAGTGAAACACCCATGGATCCATTATGACGAGATATATGCTGTATATTGTCCGGTGAAACACCCATGGGTCCATTATGACGAGGTATATGCTATATATTGTCGGGGGAAACACCCATGGATCCATTATGACGAGGTATATGCTGTATATTGTCGGGTGAAACGCCCATGGATCCATTATAACGAGGTATATGCTGTATATTGTCCGGTGAAACGCCCATGGATCCATTATGACGAGGTGTATGCTGTATATTGTCGGTAACAATTAAATTATCACACAAATCAATCACTATTATCATTAATGCATTATTTACTTTTATTTATTATGCGTCCACTGTATTTATGAAATACTTTGTTTTCTAAAGCAAACACATTTTTACAGTATTTATTAATTAATGGTGGTATTAATGTTTTTGACAATATCGTCCGATGTATGCGTGACATAAATATCACATATTTAGTGCGCCTGTATTAGTTGTCATTACCTTAAACCAAGAATACTTGTTATGAATTATTCATAATATTGTTCATTTTAATTGAATATTACTAACACGCGGCATTCTGAATGACAGCATCCGATGCGCCTGGTATATGGAATGAAGCAGAAGACTTGAAATTGATAATAAAGAAAAGAATAAAAAGTAACGCATAGGCGCACTCACCGGCAGACTGACGGACAACACGATATCCTGTGAGCTCCTCATGAGAACTATAGAACTAAGTGCTCATGTTCGCTAAAACAGTGGGCACTATAGAACTATGTGCTTGTGATCTCCCAATGAGCACTATGGAACTATGTGGTCAGGTGAGCTAAAACAGTGAGCACTATAGAACTATGTGGTCAGGTGAGCTTAAACAGTGGGCACTATAAATCTATGTGGTCAGGTGAGCTTAATTACCGTGGACACTATAGATCTATGTGCTCAGGTGAGCTTAAACAGTGGGCACTATAAATCTATGTGGTCAGGTTAGCTTAAACAGTGGGCACTTTAGATATATAACAATGTGCTCAGGTGAGCTAAAACAGTGGGCACGATAGAGCTATGTGATCAGGTGAGCTAAAACAGTGAGCGCTGTAGAGCTATGTGCCCAGGTGAGCTAAAACAGTGGGCAATATAGAACTATTTGCTCAGGAGAGCTAAAACCGTGAGCACTATAGAACTATGCGGTCAGGTGAGCTAAAACAGTGAGCACTATAGAGTGTTGTGCTCAGGTGTGCTAAAACAGTGGGCACTACAGAACTGTGTGATCAGGAGAGCTAAATCATTGAGAACTATAGGATTATTTGCTCAGGTGAGCTAACACAGTTAGCGCTATAGAACTATGTGCTCATGTTAGCTTAAACAGTGAGCACAATAGAACTATGTGCTCCGGTGAGCTCAATCAGTGGGGACGATAGAGGTATGTGCTCAGGTGAGCTTAAACAGTGAGCACTATAGAACTATGTGTTCAGGTGAGTTAAAGCAGTGGGTACGATAGAGCTATGTGATCAGGTGAGCTAAAACAGTGAGCACTATAGAGCTATGTGCTCAGGTGAGCTAAAACAGTGGGCAATATAGAACTATTTGCTCAGGTGAGCTAAAATTGTGAGCACTTTAGAACTATGTGCTCAGGTGAGCTAAAACAGTGAGCACTAGAACTATGTGCTCAGGTGAGCTTAAACAGTGAGCACAATAGAACTATGTGCTCATGTGAGCTAAAACATTGAGCACTATAGAGTTTTGTGCTCAGGTGTGCTAAAATACTGGGCACTATAGAACTATGTGCTCGTGTGAGCTAAAACAGTGGGCACTATATAATAGATCTATGTGCTCAGGTGTGCTAAAACAGTGGGCACTTTAGAACTATGTGCTCATGTGAGCTAAAACAGTGAGCACTTTAGAACTATGATCGCGGGAGGTTAACTAAATCAAAATATTGCTTAATTTTTAATGAGTTGATTAGAAAAATGATCGCGAGACATGTTATCATACATAAATATCCTATGCATGTAACACGCCGGGTATGCGGGTACTATGGTAACAGATGGTACGTCGGTAACAATGTCAACATCTTTGTTGCGTTACAGTATGCGTATAGACTGTTGTCATAGCAACGCTAAATAGTGGCGTACACATGTAATTTTTACAACATTGGATTCGTGGATGAACGTTCAATATGAAACTGAAAAACACTAAAAAATGTTTTTTTGTCATAAATGCAGGTTTTGTCATGGAACGGCTCATATAAATTTATGTACTGGCGTAAATTTAAAAACAAATTACCGAAAACTTTTCTAAGCCCTTTGGAGTATGATTATGATTTTTTTTTATTGTGAAACTAATCGATATGACTGTTGAGTAGATCTCTCTACAATCCATATGACCGCATATATTTTCCAGTTTTCGAGTCACCCAACCGCCGGATCTTCGCATAGTACACGAGCTTAAACAATTCTAATTACCGGAAACGTTCTTTGTAGCGAAACGGTTGATCTATCGCACGTATAATTTTGTCCTAATGAAGGTACTAAGGACATTGACTTATGTATTAGATAGTATGTCGTGAAACACCATTCTGCTATAACTGCTACTTAGAGATGATCAGCAGCGATGCAGGTCCGAAATTACTTCGAGCTAACATAATCATTGCGTAAAAGTAAGTGCTCCCTATAAGCAGAGTTCAAGATACAGGGAGTTTTCCATTCCCGTATTAATTGTGCTAAGCATTAGTATTAGTATAGCATGCGATTCTAATGAGAACCAACGACATGGGATTTTATGAAAATAAAAAGGTGTATTTCCCGCTTCGCTCCCGTTATTTAGAGCCTTGCTATAAGTAAAATTATAAGTAAAATTAAACACGATCGTGTTGATCCACATGGTCTGTTGTATTTTCATCTCTCTGAATCTCAAGTTACCACTGAAAACAAGTTCATTATGTAGACAATTATTTCCGGTCGTCACTTGAAATGTATTTCTTTAGAAATAAGCATTGTAATCTATTAAAAAATTGCAACTATACTATTAATAGTATTAATTAATAGTAATGTGATTTTTGAAAACGAACAACGCCATTGCTTATATTTCACGTGTGTTTGTAATTACGTGATGCATAGATTCCCAATGTGTCGCGCTTGACTATACACATTGATTCGTACTTCAAAATGTTTGGTAAGAATAACCATAATACACATAAATGAATTTCATGTCAAAGATTAAACTCGATTATCAGAGTGTCAAATTTGTTAAAAGTCACTGTTATCCGAAGTGTCCTTAATCGGCAATCAAAGTGTCTGCAACTTCATGAATAACACCTATTAAACATCCTCTATCTTCGTTTATAGTTCATTGAATATCAAAATTTCAATATTTGAAGCACAGTGATTACTCTACATGCTGGAATATCAAACAATTTGTTGCAATATTTCTAAGTATTTCTACTGAATTGTATTGGTAAAAATCAATGTATTTCCCAGGGATATATACATCCAACGGCGACCGTCTAATGGCCGGACGGCCTCCGTACGATGACTGACGGACGCCGGACGGATCTCATAATGATACACGAACACTGATGTCGGGCGATCGCCGTGCGATTGTCCGATCTTTTTTCGATCTCAACTCGATTCTTTCCCGGACCCGACGTCGTGTAAAATTTTAAGTGAGACTTAAAATTACTCCAGACGCCACCCGATGCTTAAAAATGACCCGGTGACCGAACGATCATCGGCCGAGCTCCAGCCCGATGATCGGAAAAATACGTCGTCCGCTGATCGGACGGTGATCGGTCTCTATGTGTGACTGAGGTATTAATCTGTGTCACTCATCGGGCAGCGGACGGCTCCGACGTGTCCAGTCTTCCCGTTGCCTGGAGATCGGACACATCAGCCAGCGACCGGATTATTTGTGACGCAGGCATTAGTCACATAACGGCGGTCACTGCCCTGCTTGAATTAGTGGTAGGGTGAGACAGGCCGTAGACAGAATTTCTTCACCAATCTCAACACAAGTTTTTTTTAGAATTGTTGTCTCAAACTATTTTCGCGTGTTTTCAAAAACACGAAATAAAGACGTATCAGAAATAAATGTGTATGATGTCGTCTTTATGGGGCACCGAACAATAATCAGTAAATTTCGTTGAAAGACAGACCATCACGCATAGAGTGGGTGTCTCGCCTGCGAAATGCAAGGCTCGCTGGCGATTTATTCAGGGCACGATTTACAGATACGAAGTTATTAACATGCAACTGTACATGAATTATTTGACAGAATGCCTTTTTGTAAAATACAATCTTAGTATCTGAGAAATTTTTTCTCAAAAAGGTATCTGAAGAATGAGAACGCATTAAGAAACTATGCAAAAACTAGCTAGATTGTATTTATAACACATGATTGTCGCATGCGAAAATTCCTATGAAGTTACGGCTATACGATCTAGTTGAACTAGTGTTTTTTTTCCGCGAGCGCTACTGGAGCGGAAGGTTCGCTATCTTTGGCGATCGCGGTCATGATATTTGTGACATCTGGAGTCGTACAGCACGCTTAGCCAGTGAACAGATCGGGTGTCAACTTATGGGAGTTAAATGACGGCGAAAACGTCTGACTATTTTTAGTTAATGCTGCTCAGTGCATAATTATGTACATATGTGCGTATTATTTGTGTTTCGGTGAATTCTCATAAATAAGCGTTAATAACATTTAATGTGTGATCACCTCTTTATAGTATGAAAACACATATTAATATTGCGACGTCAATATTGTTTGGATTTTCCACATAAATATGACTTTAGAAAACAATGTTAGCTGCACCCCATCAAAAGAACACGAAAACTCAAAACCGCCTCGAGCCAACGTGGTGATTGTGAGTGATTCCGACAAAACAAACACCAACGGGACTATATGTGTATCAGACGGGTTGGTACCTAGAGTTCAGTTTGAGAGAAATGGTGCACATGATATTGCGACTGACGACATCGATGGTGCACGTGATATTGCGACTGACGACATCGATGGTGCACGTGATATTGCGACTGACGACATCGATGTCACGGAGCCGGTGCGGCGCGAGGACGCCGTGCTACTAGAGATCCAGGAGACGCAGCGGAAGTCCTGGGTGCCTGACGGCGGATGGGGGTGGATGATCGTCCTGGGCGCCTTCATTGTCCATGTGTACATAGGTAAGTCACGTGACAATCCGCGAAAAACAGATACTACTTGTAACTATGTGCTACTACTTTAAAAAAATAACATCGATGTTAGTGTATATATATATTTATATAGGGAGAAACATATGTGTGAAATACCATAGTTGTTTTTGGGCACGATTCAATCAGGATTCATAAATACTCTAACACTAAGCTAACACTATGTTCGAAACACCGCGGAAATCCGTTGGATCTAGAAGATACAGTGAAATTATGAGTATTTGTGTCAAAGGGATATTATTATTATGAGATTTTTTCCCCCTTAAATCAGTGTAACATCGGAATGTATATATATAATATCAAGAATATGACATAGTGACTAACAATACCGTATGATTACCAGATAAATCATGTTATTGGAACATGTTGTCAGATAAATGTACCAAACAGCCACACGCATTCACATATTGACCAGCTGATCATTTCAAATGCGGTAGTTCCGGATTTAAAGATCGACACTCGAATATCACTCGCTGATAAGTGTGACATAGTTTAGAAACTAAACCGTTTTAGTCTTCATCTGTCTGTTAATCGGTCGGTCGGTGACCTCCAGATAACAGAGACGCTATATGAACATGTGTTGAGCGTTCGCTGCGTGTATAGACAATATTCGCAGCTCCAATAATCGTAACGACCGATTCCATAACTGACCCAGATACATGAACAGTTCTAATGTCAATGAACTGTATACACAATACACGATAACACCTTTTACAAAATTGATTTAAATGATTATCTTTTAAAATATGTAAATACAATGCAATTGGACAAAAATCTCCATTTACATGACGTCTCTTAAAGACAAAGAAGGACAATTAGTGAAGTATATTATGCAACCAACCAATTATAGTGCGGAATTTAAAGAAAGTGTTCAGTAGAATGCATATAAAATGAAAGCGCGTTGTAGAAAACTGGACAAGTAAATAATTTCTGCATTCTGTAAAAACACATTAGTAATTTAAGTTCATAAAAGGCTAGTTTAAACCTATTTCTGTTAGCTCGATTGGTTTGAAAGTCTTTTTATTTAGGTCCGCTTCCTTGTACTAAAACGAGTACTTGGTGTCTATGAGGGAAATCTAAAGAACGCTCCCACATTGGAGATCGAACCCGTGACCACCCGATCGCTAGTCAGACACCATGTCCACAACGCAACGGCGATCTCTACACGCGAATGTTTTTTTTATTTGGTGTTTAATTTACATTTATTAGCCATTCATTTTTAAAGTATTTAACAAATCATATGACGTCACATCGATTATTTAATGAACATTTGTAAGTGTAGCCGATTGTATTGCGTGATACCCGCTCCTCTACCTGTTTTGCCCTCTCCTCATGACACAATAATACAATTATTGTGCTATATTTTACCCAAAGTCAAAGGTTTTGGTGCTTAATCTTTGCATATAATGCTTCTGTTCAGTGAATATTACAAGTATATCTAATTTTAAGTTGTCAGTTAAAACTCATCTTCTTAACATGTAATCATCCTTTTAGATCTATATAGTTAGTTTTTAATTGAGCCACATTTTAATATATCTACTTTTTTATGCAAATAATTGTCTTTTATAACGCAAATCTGTGATATTCATCTCATGCCTCTCTATGTTAACACCATCAATATCCAAGGACCACAATGGAAATAAGAGATTAAGTTCTCTTTTTGTGTAATCCTTGGTATGATGTTATTGGCATGGTTTCATTTCTCATACATGTTTATTGTAATACTATTTTATCATGTATGTAGATATGATTTTTCATGTTGTATCATTATACTGAAATAAATCTATCCATCTATCTAATAAAATAGTGCATAAAAGCTCCGTCAAATTAACTATTCAGCACAAGAAATGAAGTTCGTCTTTTCAAACTAGGCCAATCGAACAGCCACATAAAATACAAACATTTAACTGTAATTGTCTACAGTGGTGAGATTTTACCTCTACAAGGGTGAGATTTTGCAAAAAAAAAACAACAAGGGAGGAAAATGATATTAAGTTACAATCTCTCATAATTTTATAAAAAATTCACACAAACTCCGCTTGTGATTAAAAAGATAAAGCTTAGTTTATACATATGGTACATTCATATAAAACTATATTGCAACTGAAAGGGATGGAATCCTAACAGATAGGAAATTACACAGCTGTGCTATATCAGTAGGATCAAAAATGTATTTTGTGGTGAATAAAAAAGAAGAAAGAAACAAACTATGTCACTATCTATTGCACGTTATCTATTAAGTGAAAAGGCTTTCATTATAGACCGTGTATTTATCAACACATAAATATGCCGCAATTGCACATTGTTAATACCGATTCAAAAAGTGAACACAATTTCTCTCTCTTTAAATCAACATACAGTGTAATTCCAATTGTCTTACGATTATTAAACTTGCACATTTGTATGACCTTACCGCTATTATTTCATATCATTTCTAACTGTTAGTTCTTCTACCACTGATTGTCTCACTGCCCATGAAATGTCCCGGATGTATTGAAGTACCAAACATAATCCTGAAAAATGTGAATATTGGAAATAATATACACGAGCCTTAATATAGTAGGCTCATCATTAATGTACATGATGTTTTTCCAAAGCTAATTTATCACTAATGCTTACATATTGATTAAATAAACATATGGTACATTCATATAAAACTATATTGCAACTGAAAGGGAAGGAATCCTAACAGATAGGAAATTACACAGCTGTGCAATATCAGTAGGATCAAAAATGTATTTTGTGGTGAATAAAAAAGAAGAAAGAAACAAACTATGTCACTATCTATTGCACGTTATCTATTAAGTGAAAAGGCCTTCATTAAGGACCGTGTATTTATCAACACATAAATATGCCGCAATTGCACATTGTTAATACCGATTCAAAAAGTGAACACAATTTCTCTCTCTTTAAATCAACACACAATGTAATTCCAATTGTCTTACGATTATTAAACTTGCACATTTGTATGACCTTACCGCTATTATTTCATATCATTTCTAACTGTTAGTTCTTCTACCACTGATTGCCTCACTGCCCATGAAATGTCCCGGATGTATTGAAGTACCAAACATAATCCTGAAAAATGTGAATATTGGAAATAATATACACGAGCCTTAATATAGTAGGCTCATCATTAATGTACATGATGTTTTTCCAAAGCTAATTTATCACTAATGCTTACATATTGATTAAAAGATATATACAACATACACGAGATTTCATTATCCCCTGGGAAACTGAAAAATTACAATCTTAAGTCACAAGTATTTTTTTCAAAAACAAAAACAAAAATGGTACCCACGTTTTCCGAAAACGACATACTGCATTTCAGACTTTTAGAAGATAGAATATAGAAAAATTCAAATGTACAAAATAGGTAGCAGTTAGAAAAAGCTTCTCATAAACTCATGCACATGCATTGGTAAATACATACATCCCATTTCATGTGTTGACATGGAAAGTGCACAGAGCTGTAAGATATTGATAACCTAGCTCGAAATTCCATTTGAAATGCGTTTTTCAATATAGATCTATATAAGACTCGACAATGTGACAGGGGAAATACGATTATTCAAAAATAAGAACGGATGCACATAATATCATTCAACCATACAAGTTTACAAGAAATTAATATTAAGGTTCACGTGCACTTCAAACGGTTTCAGTAAAAGAAAATAATGTAAAATACTGTTAAACAATGCTGTTACCATATTATTCATTACGTAAACAAATGTTCTACTGAAAAAATCCCACATATCATTGAAATACCTACTTCATTTTCATCTTATAAGCCTGTCTGGCAGCGTCTGCTGAGGAGATCATTGATATGTTTCGAATTGTTCTTACGTGCGTATCTCCCAAGGGTTACTTATGGTACATTATTGATTAAAAAGTTAATGTTGTCGATTATTTAAATATTTAAATTATTACAGCTTTGTTAGAAAATAAATGTCATGATATTTTTTAAATACGAACAAGTTCCTTTAATCAATTGTATTACGTCAATAGCGCTCTAAGACGCTTCAAACCATTATTGGAATTGTCACGCCTACTTTATGAAATAAACGGTATTATTATGTCCCACAGTCTATACTGGGGGACATATTGTTTTTGGCCGTTCTGTTTGTTGGTCTGATTGTTTGCGTCAATCTTTAACATTGGCCATAACTTTTGCAATGTTGAAGATAGCAACTTGATATTTGGTATGCATGTGTATCTCATGGAGCTGCATCAAGGTTAAATATATTATATATAGGGGGGGGGGGCATATTATTTCACAAACATCTTTATTTTATTAAAAATCCTAATCCGCTATCAAATTTGTAAAACTTGATTATTAACATAATTTATTATTTAAAAAAAATCCCGATGAGAAAATCTCGCTACTTCAGATAGCTTTCTTTAACTTAACCTCAAGACAACTTTATATATTTGTATAATGTATATTATATCCAGACCCAGAGTCGAATCGCAGACTTATGTGGTCTTACAGTCATGGTTTCGCTTCAATCCATTATACTGTCACATCCAAGCGTGTTTCAGGCGGCCTCATGAAAGCGAGCGGGATCATGTACATGAAGCTTCAAGACAGGTTCCAACAGAGCGCGGTTGCCACCGCCTGGGTCTTCTCCTTGTTCACAACATTCCTGTTAATGATGGGTAAGTCTACATCAAACCAAAGTCATATACATGTGCATCACTACATCAACACCACATTCATACTGATACTGTCTAAGTCTACATTAACACCACATTACTACCGATGATGTGTAAGTCTACATTGACACCACATTACTACCGATGATGTGTAAGTCTACATTAACACCACATTACTACCGATGATGTGTAAGTCTACATTAACACCACATTACTACCAATGATGTCTTAGTCTACATTAACACCACATTACTAACCGATGAAGTCTTTGTCTGCATCAAAACCACTTGCATGAAATCTTGTTTAACAGGAGGTGACCTGTAATTTAAACAACCACCGTGTGAAACTGAGTTGCGTCTTAAACTGAAGCACACCTGAAACATTGGTAGCGCGAGGCCGACTTCCTGAGGCCGCCACCTAGCGCTATGCGCGCGACCTCGCAAACACGACGTGCCTTCCGAAGCCCTCGGAAGGCCAATTAAAAAATAAGAAATTCAAATAATTAATTTTCCTACGGCTGCTTACCTTTTGATAAGGAACTAAAACTAAAGGAGAGGCCACAAATATTCACAATGCGACAAACAGGGGACCGTTGATTCAACTAAGCTTCTACAATCAATATCTACACACTTCAATGGAAGCTCTTCGTCACCCAAAGGCCCTAGGTGAAGCGTCCGTCACCTTGTACGACTTCCGTAGACGCGAACCCTCTGAAGAACCTTTAAATGTGCAGGGAAAACTCTGCAGCCCGGAGAGCACCGTTTAAAGTCAACGTTATCACCCGAACGCTCCAGAGTACTGTTCTTTACTTTGCCGTACCTTTTCTTCCGATGCTCGCACCCGCAGGAGAAGTGACCAACTTGTATTTGAGAATGTCAGAGTTTATTTATAGTTCGTCTTGGAGTCTTCATGACTATATTATGTGCTGACCTAGTGACCAACTTGACCAACTTGTCCAACTTGCCAATTTGCAAGCCTTTATATACTGGCGAACCGAGCGCAATCTATCAAGGGACTCGGAAAATAAACCTTTCCGACTTCCCTTTCTTACTTAACGGAGATAACCGACCATGATTTTCTCTTTCACTGCGACAGAGACAAGCCAAATGTATATGCAGGATTTTACAAGAAAAATTCCTTAAATATCAAATGCTCTTAATATGCTTAATAAATAACTTCTTACATGGAAATTAACTTACTTTGTGAATTACAATTAACATCTCCATATGGTTAACTTGGAAAATGTAAAACTCATGGAGGTATACTTCGAGTACTGTCTACCAGTGGTTACCATCTACCAATGTATGTCTTTTTATTCTTATGTATGGTTTAAGTGTTTACCAATAGTTTCTCATTGCATATCTTTGTATAAAAGATCAATAACGGCCTTCATATTGATAGTATGGTGATTATTTTTGGCAAAAATATGATCCAATGGTCAAAATATACACTAATTTTCATAAGTTTTTTAAGGATTAAGTAGTAAATGTTGACGTTTGGTAAATTATGCATTAATACTATAAATAAAATGTAAATCACTATGTATTTTATTCATCTAACATTTTCTCTTGTCTGTTTAGTTTAGGTCAAGACTGAAGTTTATTCTAGCAACCATCCCAATCGGATATCATGAATACATTGGTAGACGGTACCATCACAACAAATAAAATGAATGCTTACCAGCTGTAGAAGGCAGCCGATATCTGAGCAAAAAGGCATCAACATATCTAACTGAGTGTTTATTTCTGTATGAAAAGGGTTAATTTACGTCAATCTGATGTAGGACAAAATCTAGGACAAAAGCTTGATACACTGGTAGACGGTATCACCAGGTCGATTATAGTGTGACAGTGAAGAATTGCAAAGCAGCTTATTCGACCCAGAAACCTTTCGTCACACATACATGTATTTACTTCGGAACTGTTACTGTGACAATAGCATTACCGGTATACTGGAATACACAATCGATGTTGATAAGTCCTTTTTTCACATCTCCATTCACTGACCGTTGTTATACATGAAAACATGTGGATTTTTTTTTACAAACTATCGTATTACATTAGTTTACAATAAACATAATTCCACTCGAGTGTTCTGTGTGTAGGTCCCGTTGCGAGCGCCCTCTGTCACCGGTTCAGCTGTCGCACCGTGGTGTTTTTCGGCAGCATTGTGGCCTTTCTCGGCATGTTCGTGTCAGCGTTCGCTCCCAACATCGAGTTCCTCTACTTCTCGTATGCCGTCGTCGGAGGTGGGTGTTGCATTGAATCGACATCTAACATTTTATGTAAAATATCGTTTAAAATGTCAGATCGTAAAACCTTAAAATCTTAAATCTGCACAAATTAAAATGACAATTTTTAATACAACTCTTTTTATATTATCATCGAATATGCATCAACGAAATAATAGTTCGTGAAAAAGTTACACATATTCCGCTCACTTGAAAACAACAAACATGCGCAACAAATAAAGGCATGTTTTTGTTTCGCGTACATTCTCAAATGGTTTCCGTGTAATTTTGTTGTTATTAAATGTATTATTTAAGAAAAATTCAAATAAACGTTTCATTTAAGGGATATATCGACTCGCTTTTCTATTGTTCAAAATATTCTTACGTTGTTTGCGGAAACTATTTAAACTACGGCACAAAATTGATCATAATGTAAAGAAATTACAATAAAACATATGGCTTTGTCGTTTCGGAAAAACAACATTTACATTCATACACAATAAACATGGGCAGGTTTCGGGCGCTGCCTTACCTACACACCCAGTCTCATTCTGGTGACGGGCTACTTCGACAAGCGCCGCGGGCTCGCTGTCGGCATATCCACCGCCGGCGTCGGCCTCGGCATGTTCTCCTTTCCGCCACTGCTCGGTAAGGTGGGCAATCGTAACGCCTGTAATTAACATATTAGATTTCAAAAAGACATCTGTTTGAATTGTGCTTTATGATGATTGCTTCTCTCTAGTGATTGTACTTTATGATGAATGCTTCTCTCTAGTGATTGTACTTTTATGATGAATGCTTCTCTCTAGTGATTGTACTTGATGATGAATGCTTCTCTCTAGTGATTGTGCTTTATGATGAATGCTTCTCTTTAGTGATTGTACTTTATGATGAATGCTTCTCTCTAGTGATTGTACTTTTATGATGAATGCTTCTCTCTGGTGATTGTACTTTATGATGAATGCTTCCCTCTAGTGTTTGTGCTTTATGATGAATGCTTCTCTCTGGTGATTGTACTTTATGATGAATGCTTCTCTCTAGTGATTGCCCTTGATGATGAATGCTTCTCTCTAGTGATTGTACTTAATGATGAATGCTTCTCTCTAGTGATTGTACTTTTATGATGAATGCTTCTCTCTAGTGATTGTACTTGATGATGAATGCTTTTCTCTAGTTATTGCACTTTATTATGAATGCTTCTCTCTTGTGATTTACTTTATGATGAATGCTTCTCTCTAGTGATTGTTCTTTATGATGAATGCTTCTCTATAGTGATTGTACTTAATGATGAATGCGTCTCTCTAGTGATTGTACTTTATGACGAATGCTTCTCTCTAGTGATTGTACTTTATGATGAATGCTTCTCTCTTGTGATTGTACTTTATGATGAATGCTTCTCTCTGGTGATTGTACTTTATAATGAATGCTTCTCTCTAGTGATTCTACATCAGCGTACGCATTGCTTGAGAAAAAACTTCATTCAATATGTATCAATTGTAATGTAAAACTCAAGTAGATTATTGCTTTCTAATGCGTGGCAACTTTTATTTAATTTTAGAAGCGTTATTCAGTTACCATGGTTACCAGGGCGCAATGATCCTTCTGTCAGCCATCAGTCTGCAGACGTTCATATGTGCCGCCCTCTTCCGGTCAATGGAGCTCCACAAGAAAATCTCAAAAACTTCAAGAGTCAACGAGTACGTATCCGTAGAGGACGAAATTTACATACAGTGTGGAGCCCAAATTGCTTGCACCTGTGACTCATGCTTACGTACTCATGCACGTCGATATACAGGAAAAAATGCAGATGAATGGAACAATCAAATTGATAGATTATTGCTTAAATACGGTTATTTTATACTGATTATGAACAATTTCAGCAATAGCAATTGTATCATTGAATATTACGATTCAGTTAGTTAGAAATAGACACAACTGACTCACAAAGCGGCGACAATATGCTCAACCAAACATTTTTGGTGCATACTAAATATTATTTATCGCAAACCATGAAGTAATTGTATTTGAAAATGGACATGTATCTTCACTTCAGACTGGTCAAAATGGCGCGTAGAGGAAGTGTGGACGCACGATTGATTGTACAAGAAGTATCAACCCCAAAACCACGCCATCGTGCGGTCGGTCAATCAAAGGGAGATGACTGGCATGGAAGCAACGCCTTCTCGTCCACGACAGAGTTCACGTTCGTGGTTGCTGAACCCAGAAGAAAGTCTTTGTTTTATGAAAAAATTGGGGACGTCAAAGTTTTATTCAAATCGAATATTCCAAAGGAAGAACGCAAACCCATTCTTGAGCTGTCGTTACTAAAAGATTTTCCATTTCTTTCACTCTGCGTGTCGATGCTTCTCTTCACAATGTCAATGATGTCGACATTTGTATTCTTACCACCGTTAGCAAAGTCTAAAGGGGTGTCTCAGTTACAGTCGGCATATTTGGTCTCAATAATTGGTGTAAGTGATTCAATTGCTCGGTTCACTTCCGGCTTTCTGCTTGACTTAAAACGAATAAAGCCGTATCGTCTGCTGGTATATAACGCTGTAATGTTTGGAGTGGGTATAGTTTCCGTTGTGATGCCGTCGATAGAGGGGTTCGCCGGATTCGTTGTGATTTCCCTTTGCTACGGGGCACTGGCAGGCACGTACGTGGCGCAGAAGTCCGTCGTCGTCGTAGACGTGCTGGGGCTCTCCAAGATGACGAGCTCATTTGGGCTGTTGCTGTGGTTCCAGGGAATCGGCTCATTGGTTGGGCCGACAATCTCAGGTACGTGTAACGATACTCTCTTTGGTGACTAGGCGACTGTACCCGCCGCAGTGCTATGGTTTGATAAGCGGAGTTCCGTGTTATATTACGGTTACCACTACTCTTAAGCTGTATGCGCATATACCGGTATATACAAGTACACGAAGCAAACAAAAAACGGCTAGATACTTAGAAATGTTTCGAAATGTGTTTCTTTTCAAATTTCAACTGCTTCAAAACTGCTACACTGGCATGAAATATCCATAATCCGCAAACGATTAGTTAAATTACAATGGTGTCGTGAAAGTTGACGTTCTGTGAAAGTTTCTTATGAAGCCATTGAGTAATGTAGGATGAGGTACCATGGAAAGATCTTGGCCTCGTTCTATTGCATACATGTGCAAAGCAAATAAAAAGCCTAAATTTTGCAAAAAAATAGAGAATTACAAAAGCTAGACAGTGTGCACGATAGCACTCGGTTACACATGTACGTAAGTGACATGTTATGTCAAAGTTAATGAAGCCGCGCTAAAAAAAATAATTCACTTTTTATAACGTATGCATTTGCGAAAAAAAAATATTGCCATGAACAAATGAGTATATCCATGTCGTTAATAGCATGTTTTACTTGGTAGTGTTTCCCACACTGAAAACATACAGCATACTTATAAACGGTAGAGACGTGTTTCGCAGTTTCACACTGTACATAACAGGGTTCATTGATCAAAACTTGTACCCTGAATTCAAAGTTCAGCCAAAGACACGCGCTACACACACAAAAAAAGGGCGATTGTATATAAAATTAACCCCATTGCATTAAATCAAACATAATTCAAGATACAAGATATTGTATGTTGCAATTGCATTATTTAACGGGCAAGCATTCATTGGAGCAACGGAATAGCAACTTTTAGATTCATGGTCTAATAAAGTATTTACAATAATAAGATGTATCCCTTCTTAACAACATTTCACGACTCAGCATCATGAAGTCCAAGTCCACCCTTCTTTAAATTTCAGTGATACATTTAATATTAAACCATTTCAAGTATAACTGTGTCAGCATTCAACTGATAGTAAGTTTGATAACTCGTCAATAAGTTGATTTTTATTAGCATATACGTATAAACAAAGCGCTGATGGCACTGCAGTTGTTCGCTATTTAAATGTATGTAATGTTAAAGTCACCGGGCATAAAGTTCCTCTTTTTTTTTTAACGTAGGCCAATCGAACGGCCACGAATAATGCAAACGAAAAATTACACAGATGAGGCTTAGTTATAATACTTAATATCTTAAAAAAAAAAGATATTCGACGTAGACTATAGGTTGGCGCTAAAGAAAAAGTAGTAGCCAAGTTTCAGCGTATCGATGACGACTCACATCATAAATTAATTTGCTCTGTACCTGTCGCTTTGTGTGAGTCTAACAAAGAATTAAGTTAACCACAACATAATTATAATAATAAATGTATTGGTATCAACGAGCATTTTATGAAATTGTCAAACAAACCACATTAAAAAGTATTATTATTTTGCGCATGAAATTAAATGTTTTATTTTATTTATTTTCATTGCATTTGTATTCCTTTTTATATATTGACAGTAACGTGTAATTCCGTTACTTCCCCCCCACCCACCCCCCACCCCTCCCATCCCCCACCCCCCTTTCTCGTCATCAATATTTTTTACGAACGTACCATCTGCTGCAAATGCAATCTATACTTCGTAAATTGACGTATTTTTATACAGTTTTAATGGGTCAATACTTTCTCATCGTGTGTATTAATTCGATTTAAATTTTTGATAATAAAATACAAAATGTACTGAGTTGCACGTCTGTATTGAGTTACAGCACCTGGTCGGATGCAACACGCACGCTTTTCATGCGTGGAACTTGACAGACGACAGCAACACTCTCGCGCTCTAATTAAAACATGGGTTTTACATGGAGTACATGTATAGTGCATTGCGTACCCTGTAGATGCGTACGAAGGAACTTTTATCACGTGACTGAGGAAGACCGTTTAATCAGATTTATAAATACATGTACTTGAATTAGATTGCTTCTGCGTAAAGTTTTTAAAGGTTATTGTTTTCACAACTTACTCGCCATAAGGATTCAATTGCTCACCTTTTTCAACTTTTCATAAGTAACTATTGTTTACAGTTAAAAGGTGTGATGATGATGCCCGACATTGTCATTAATATACTGTATTAATTACCGTTTTATATTACGTAAATGGTATAACTATAATTACGTGTAAATATATCTGCGGTAAACGCTTACTTCATTGACCGACGTCAATCAAATGTAATAGTCGTCAGTTTACCTCGCCCTCATTAGCATTCCCGTAACCGATTAAACGGTGTACATCATAGTTTCGCTATGTATCACTTAGTAAAATGGCATTGTTTTTTTTCCGTTTTTTTCCCGTTGATCTGATAAGGAATCGGCTGTTAATAGGTTGCTTATAAATAGCCTCAGCTGTTGTGCTGCGTGCGTGCATGTGTCTATTTCAGAAGTCATTTATATGTTCCGCTGCGTCTTCGTAAATGCATTTATTGGCTGACTTGTCCCTGTAACCTTTAAGGAGAGCTGTATTACGCCATTTTGACGTATTACGCAGTGTATATTTTATGATGCAAAAAATCTTATGTAAAGTATACTCTTCCGCGCCGCGAACTCTTTTTCGGCGCGGATGTGGCAGTTCTCAGGTTTTAAGACGCTTAGTAATCCATCTGAGTACAGTTGCTGTGTATATACTCACAAGACAATACAGCCTATCTACGTGTTTTACAGGACTGTTCCGCGACGTGTACGGTACTTACGACGAGGCCTTCTACTTTGGAGGTATTGGCATATTTTTCGGTGGGTGTGTGTTGTTATGCGGTAATATAGTGAAGCTGTTACGGGACCGACGTGCTCGGCGATCCCAGCAAGAAGAGCAAGGCGAGGGAGGGGAAGAGGGCAAGGAAGTCCGAGTTTAGTCACACAGGGCAATACATATCAAAGTTTCGATGCAGCTATGAGGCCGCTATCGATCAACGAAATAAGAAATATGGAAATCAGTAAAGTGTGCGTGCATTAGGTTCCTATATAGCTAAAACAGGATGTCCATATTTAAATTTAAATTATTCTAGTGGAATACGATATGAAAATCATTGTCATTTCAATGCAATATTTTTGCTTCTTGATCGATGCTCGTGATTATAATTGAAAATACCTTTCACGGAAACGCATGAGAATCATTCCGGCGTTCAGCCTTTTCCCGTGGTTATTGGAGATTAAATACAGACAGACGAGCTGATGTTTATTGAAACTGAATTAAAATTGTTTACATATATAAAGCCCGGCTGACTCGTCTAATGTATACAATATGATACTCAAAGTATATACCTTCAAAATACAGTTCGATTTCGTTTATGTTATGTTTATGTATTTATTCATTCTGGATTTAACGTACAGGCTTTACTAGATTTAATTGTCCATCCGTCATTTTAAAGAAATAAATACATCTCGGTTTTACGATTTTTTATTATTGATGCAATTATTTGATATTAGCAAATATTTATATCAAAATACCATGGGGTAAAGAATATTGTGTCGGGATATTATTTGTAAGTCTTAATTGGCGTACGGGAATACTATTGATGAGCAGGTTAAGACTTCCTTTAAATTTCTTGACTGAATGATTCAGAGTCATAAAAGCACCTAAGCGGGAGAGAAGGTAACAAATACACGGGAATGAACAGTGGATTTTTAGGATTTTATTTTACTATGTATTACGCATTATTTTAAACGAAAGCAAATGGATGCAAAATTAACGTGTACACTTAAGTTACAATGCTAATTGTTTGTTCTCGGCATTCGTTTAAAAATTCTCAAAAAAAACACACTTTCATTTGAGTTCATTTGAGGGTTTTTTACAATTGTAATAAGAAGGCGAGATATTTAGGGCTACATGCTTTTCTCATCGGTATTTTGTCGGTGGATAACAAATCTGACAGATTTGTTTTATTTTTATTTTACCTACATAATTATTTAAACATAGTTACTGACTATTGTTACTTCTGTTTGTGTTTTTGTTGTTGGTGTTTTTGTTTACGAAATGTTAACCCGGTGCATATTTTGGTACAAAATACTGAGAACAACTAGTATTTGTGCTTGCCTTGTGTATAGGAAACCTCAGTTGCTCAATGAGATTAATTGAGTCGTTTTCTGAGAAAACTGGGCATAATGCATATGCGTAGTGTCGTCCCAGATTAGCCTGTGAAGTCCGCACAGGCTAATCAGGGACGACACTTTCTGCTTTTATGACATTTTTCGTTTAAATGAAGTCTCTTCTAAGCAAAAATCCAATTTAAGCGGAAAGTGTCGTCCCTGATTAGCCTGTGCGGACTGGCCAGGCTAATCTGGGACGACACTTTACGCAAATGCATTATGCCCAGTTTTCTCAGAACGCGACTCAATTATTTATAGATAAATTATTTCAGTTTATTAGTGCGTTATTAAATTTTGACAGTCTGGTTTACATGGTTTCACATTAGTTTTTTGGCGAAAATTATGTGAGAAGTTGCACACGTGTTTTTAGATGGTCGCTGAGCGACCGTCTAAGGTGGTTAGTCTAAAATTCAGGTCGATACGGCTTAGCTACTAGGAGCCCGATACCGGCTTACTACGCGTTTCCGCGCGAGAAAGAGTTGTATAATTTATGCAAGAGGTTTGAGTTCTCCAATTATATTCATTCACAAATGGAAACATGATATTAATATCGTGTTAAATGCAATAGTTTCGAACGGTGCTTTTATAGAAAAGAATAAATAAACAATGATCGTATTGTACGTGTCGCGGAGGAGATTGTTTATGAATGAATAAATTAGTCCACTTTCTGCAGCGTCTTCATGACGTAGTATTTTTGCCATTCATAATATGAGGCTATTAATAGATGCGCCTGTCGATAAACAAAGGAAAGTCCACGGGCGATAACAACGCAATAGGTTATGCTCTCACATACACCTCAATGACGTAGCACATGTCGTAAATTGAGGCTATTAATAGAATCGGGAAAAATATAACAAACAATTTATAATAATAATAATAATACGAATGACCTGGTTCGTAACCTCGTTCATGCTGGAAAACGTTCTTTGGTTCTCAACAGATAGCGGCGATCTTTTGTATTTACGGGTGCTAGCAACGCAATAGTAGAAGGCTAGTAGAAGGTTTAGCTTGTTTATATTCACGTGAGTTCATCAATTACTACAGGCATACTATAGGCAACCTCGTAAATGCTTTATAATCGCTAAAACCGAAAACAACTAAATATATTATATTAAATATATTTATAACAATAAATATCTTTTAAAAATGTAGTCGGCGTATACGCTGACATTGAAATAAAGTTTGCAATTTATTTTCTAAATAACTAAATACAATTAAACAAAAGTTAAACTATTGTGTTGTGTTTTTCAATTGTAAGTTGCATATTCACCGCATGAAATGTGTGTTAGCATTGTCAAACCACACATTAGTCGGAGTAGATAAAAAATATACTACGAGAGAGCACTTCATATGTGTCCTCATATGCCTTGTTATGAGTATCTTTCTTCACTATCGAAATATATCGTATGTTGATATTTGATTTAAACGCAGTTTTCTTTCGACGCATTTAAATCACACGTCAATAGCGCCGTCATGCGAAAATGGGTCTTATGCGTTTCGGCAAGCGTTTGTTAAACCCAACATGTGCTTTTGCGCAGTCAGGCCATAGGCGATGCTGTTCGCTATAAAATCACTCAATATGTTATGTTTCTACTTACCAGAAGGAGAGATAGCTGAGTGGGCTATTTATATGATGGGCGCATATGGAATAAGACCCATTTTCGCATGACGAGGGTCATTACAAATCTCATTGCGAATTGAAGATGCCACAATTAAGAACAATGCGTTTTGATACAAAATTGAATTCAAAATAGCAAACTTGTTAATAATGGCAGCCTATCCACACATTAAGGAATGATTTCCAGACGTGCTGACCAAGTACGGCAAACATTGTGGTATGATAATTAAACGATTTTCTCTTATCGTGACACTATACTATTACTACTATACTATACTTATGATTGTTTTCTTATCTTGGAGGCGAAAGTGAAATTCTGCGAGATGGATTGTAACGCGTAATTGTAACAGGGCCACAATTTGTGTCAGCATACAGAGAGTAGTCCGGAATTCCTTACACTGAACAGTGCTACATCCTTTGAATTTAGCACATACGCAGTGATGTAGCAAAAAATCAGAGGTTGTATCTCGAATCAGCTTATTAAATATTCGAAAATATTCATGCGTGTCTGTTGGCGTTATGTAAAAGTCACTAAGATGAAAACTGAGTAAAACAGCTACGCCTAAAAGCGCATTAGTGCTCTATACCTATGTTTATGTCAGCGTTGTGAACACCGTGTGAACTGCTCGGGTAACAAGTAAAGCATAAACAGCAATGTTTATATACTTTTATTCCTCCATATACAAGATACGAAGATTATTGTATATTGTGAATTTGTATATGGTGTCAAAAATCAAAAGTTTTGTACACGGAACTTTCATTATGAATTTATATTCTTGGTGAGATAGTTATTTGATATTAGAAAAAATACTCCTTTAATATGATGGTGACTGCAAATTTTCTTTATATGAAGTTCTCATTACCATTTTCATCATACTTTCTATGCTTTCAGAACGTCCAAAAAGCATGTTGTTTTTATTTTGTCTAAGTTATTTCTATGAAATAATAAGGATGATAAAAAGTGCACACAAAACTCGACCCGTGCGCTATGACACACACTTTATAAAGTTGAATGGCGTTTGTTCATTTCAAACTTGCGATTGATTTTGAAAAATGAATTGCGTGTTAAATTATGCAATAGCGAACATCGTCAGTGCCTTCAGCGCTTTGATAATTAAAGCGTAAGAAGGCAGCTTTGGTAGTTTAACCAACTTAAGATACTTCAGCGCTTAACGTAATCTTAATCTCAAGTATATTTATTTTACCAAGTTTTTACTCAAAAATTCGGGAAAAGACACGGAATGTAATTTATAACGGATGCGCAGATTACACGGACCATGACTTTATCTTCGATTTTTATAGAGCTGTTGACTTCAATATTCTAGTGCGGAGTATAACTCAATTTTTACTGAAGTTAAAAAAATAAACCACATTTATTGACTTGTGCACATTATTTCTAATTCTCTTAGTCAGCAAAGGGTCATTGTTAGGGTAAAGGCATTTTCGGTGACAGTCGTTTTTGTTTCAATTATGTCCGAACAAAAGTATTTTCATCACGGGTATCAAACACTGATCTTGTATAGGGATCTCTTCTAGGACGGATACTATCTTCAAATTACGATGACACATCTATTCTTAAAAGATTCACGGATGCGTGCTGCACCTATACAACAGTTACACACCCTGATATATATTTGACCAAGTGGATAGTGGAAGATTGAGGTGGCTTTTTAAGTTTTCTCTGTCGTTTAAGTACCTGTGTCGTTTAAGTGCCTGAGTATGTTTAATGCCTGTACAGTTATAGTGCGTTTGTGTTAAGTCTTGACTTTGGTTGAGCGGGCACAGACACCACAACCCGGAGTTCTATCGCTAGTGTGTTTAGCACTAGACCACAGTTACCACACCCCTGACTTCTATCGCTAGTGTGTTTACCACTAGACCACAGACATCACAACCCCTGACTTCTATCGCTAGTGTGTTTACCACTAGACCACAGACATCACCACCCATGACTTCTATCGCTAGTGTGTTTACCACTAGACCACAGACACCACAACCCCTGACTTCTATCGCTTGTGTGTTTACCACTAGACCACAAACACCACAACCCTGACTTCTATCGAGTGTGTGTTTACCACTAGACCACAAACACAACACCCTTGACTTCTATCGCTTGTGTGTTTACTACTAGACCACAGACACCACACCCCTGACTTCTATCACTAGTGTGTTTACCACTAGACCACAGACAGCACAACCCCTGACTTCTATCGCTTGTGTGTTTACCACTAGACCACAAACACCACAACCCTGACTTCTATCGCTTGTGTGTTTACCACTAGACCACAGACATCACAACCCCTGACTTCTATCGCTTGTGTGTTTACTACTAGACCACAGACACCACACCCCTGACTTCTATCACTAGTGTGTTTACCACTAGACCACAGACACCACAACCCCTGACTTCTATCGCTAGTGTGTTTACCACTAGACCACAAACACCACAACCCCTGACTTCTATCGCTAGTGTGTTTGCCACTAGACCACATACACCATAAACCCCTGACTTCTATCGCTAGTGTGTTTACCACTAGACCACAGACATCACAAACATGACTTCTATCGCTAGTGTGTTTACCACTAGACCACAGACACCACAACCCCTGACTTCTATCACTAGTGTGTTTAACACTAGACCACAGACACCACAACCCTGACTTTTATCGCTAGTGTGTTTACCACTAGACCACAGACCCATAACCCTGACTTCTATCGCTAGTGTGTTTACCACTAGACCACAGACACCACAACCCATAACTTCTATCACTAGTGTGTTTACCACTAGACCACAGACACCACAACCCTGACTTCTATCACTAGTGTGTTTACCACTAGACCACAGTTACCACACCCCTGAATTCTATCGCTTGTCTGTTTACCACTAGACCACTGACATCACAACCCCTGACTTCTATCGCGAGTGTGTTTACCACTAGACCACAGACACCACAACCCCTGATTTCTATCGCTTTTGTGTTTACCACTAGACCACAGACACCACAACCCTGACTTCTATCGCTAGTGTGTTTACCACTAGACCACAGACACCACAACCCATAACTTCTATCACTAGTGTGTTTACCACTAGACCACAGAGACCACAACCCTGACTTCTATCGCTTGTGTGTTTACCACTAGACCACAGACACCACAACCCCTGACTTCTATCACTAGTGCGTTTACCACTAGACCACAGACACCACAACCCTGACTTCTATCGCTAGTGTGTTTACCACTATACCACAGACACCACAACCCTGACTTCTATCGCTAGTGTATTTACCTCTAGACCACAGACACCACAACCTCTGACTTCTATCGCTAGTGTGTTTACCACTTGACCACAGACACCACAACCCTGACTACTATCGCTTGTGTGTTTACCACTAGACCACAGACACCACAACCCCTGACTTCTATCGCTAGTGTGTTTACCACTAGACCACAGACACCACAGCCCCTGACTTCTATCACTAGTGTGTTTACCACTAGACCACAGACACCACAACCCTGACTTCTATCGCTTGTGTGTTTACCATTAGACCACATACATCACAACCGTGACTTCTATCGCTAGTGTGTTTACCACTAGACCACAGTTACCACACCCCTGACTTCCATTTGTAGTGTGTTTACCACTAGACCACAGCCAACACAACCCCTGACTTCTATCACTAGTGTGTTTACCACTAGACTACTGACACCACAACCCCTGACTTCTATCACTAGTGTGTTTACCACTAGACCACAGACACCACAACCATGACTTCTAACGCTTGTGTGTTTACCACTAGACCACAGACACCACAACCCTTGACTTATATCGCTTGTGTGTTTACCACTATACCACAGACACCACATCCCCTGACTTCTATCGCTAGTGTGTTTACCACTAGATCACAGACACACAACCCCTGACTTCTATCACTAGTGTGTTTACCACTAGACCACAGCCAGCACAACCCCTGAGTTCTATCACTAGTGTGTTTACCACTAGACCACAGACACCACAACCCTGACTTCTATCGCTAGTGTGTTAACCACTCGACCACAGACACCACAACCCTGACTTCTATCGCTAGTGTGTTTACCACTATACCACAGACACCACAACCCCTGACTTATATCACTAGTGTGTTTACCACTAGACCACAGACACCATAACCCTGACTTCTATCGCTTGTGTGTTTACCACTAGACCACAGACACCACAACCCCTGACTTCTATCGCTAGTGTGTTTACCACTAGACCACAGTTACCACACCCCTGACTTCTATCACTAGTGTGCTTACCACTAGACCACAAAGACCACAACCCTGACTTCTATCGCTTGTCTGTTTACCACTAGACCACAGTTACCACACCCCTGACATCTCTAGTGTGTTTATCACTAGACCACTGACACCACAACCCTGACTTCTATCACTAGTGTGTTTACCACTAGACCACAGACACCACAACCCTGACTTCTATCGCTAGTGTGTTTACCTCTAGACCACAGACACCACAACCCATTACTTCTATCACTAGTGTGTTTACCACTAGACCACAGAGACCACAACCCTGACTTCTATCGCTTGTGTGTTTACCACTAGACCACAGACACCACAACCCCTGACTTCTATCACTAGTGTGTTTACCACTAGACCACATACACCACAACCCCTGACTTCTATCACTAGTGTGTTTACCACTAGACCACAGACACCACAACCCTGACTTCTATCGCTAGTGTGTTTACCACTAGACCACAGACACCACAACCCTGACTTCTATCGCTAGTGTGTTTACCTCTAGACCACAGACACCACAACCTCTGACCTCTATCGCTAGTGTGTTTACCACTAGACCACAGACACCACAACCCTGACTACCATCGCTAGTGTGTTTACCACTAGACCACAGACACCACAACCCCTGACTTCTATCACTAGTGTGTTTACCACTAGACCACAGACACCACAACCCTGACTTCTATCGCTTGTGTGTTTTTCATTAGACCACAGACATCACAACCGTGACTTATATCGCTAGTGTGTTTACCACTAGACCATAGTTACCACACCCCTGACTTCTATTGGTAGTGTGTTTACCACTAGACCACAGCCAACACAACCCCTGACTTCTATCACTAGTGTGTTTACCACTAGACTACTGACACCACAACCCCTGACTTCTATCACTAGTGTGTTTACCACTAGACCACAGACACCACAACCATGACTTTTAACGCTTGTGTGTTTACCACTAGACCACAAACACCACAACCCTGACTTATATCGCTTGTGTGTTTACCACTATACCACAGACACCACATCCCCTGACTTCTATCGCTAGTGTGTTTACCACTAGATCACAGACACACAACCCCTGACTTCTATCACTAGTGTGTTTACCACTAGACCACAGCCAGCACAACCCCTGAGTTCTATCACTAGTGTGTTTACCACTAGACCACAGACACCACAACCCTGACTTCTATCGCTAGTGTGTTTACCACTCGACCACAGACACCACAACCCTGACTTCTATCGCTAGTGTGTTTACCACTATACCACATACACCACAACCCCTGACTTATATCACTAGTGTGTTTACCACTAGACCACAGACACCATAACCCTGACTTCTATCGCTTGTGTGTTTACCACTAGACAACAGACACCACAACCCCTGACTTCTATCGCTAGTGTGTTTACCACTAGACCACAGTTACCACACCCCTGACTTCTATCACTAGTGTGCTTACCACTAGACCACAGACACCACAACCCTGACTTCTATCGCTTGTCTGTTTACCACTAGACTACAGACACCACAACCCTTACTTCTATCACTTGTGTGTTTACCACTAGACCACAGACACCACAACCCTGACTTCTATCGCTTGTGTGTTTACCACTTGACCACAGAAACCACAACCCCTGACTTCTATCGCTAGTGTGTTTACCACTAGATCACATACACACAAACCCCTGACTTCTATCACTAGTGTGTTTACCACTAGACCACAGACACCACAACCCCTGACTTCTATCGCTAGTGTGTTTACCACAAGACCACATACACCACAACCCCTGACTTCTATCGCTAATGTGTTTACCACTAGACCACAGACACCACAACCCCTGACTTCTATCACTAGTGTGTTTGCCACTAGAACACAGACACCACAAACCCTGACTTCTATCGCTAGTGTGTTTACCACTAGATCACAGACACACAACCCCTGACTTCTGTCACTAGTGTGTTTATCACTAGACCACAGCCAATACAACCCCTGACTTCTATCGCTAGTGTGTTTACCACTAGACCACAGACACCACAACCCCTGACTTCTATCGCTAGTGTGTTTACCACTAGACAACAGACACCACAACCCCTGACTTCTATCACTAGTGTGTTTACCACTAGACCACAGACACCACAACCCTGACTTCTATCGCTTGTGTGTTTACCACTAGACCACAGACACCACAACCCCTGACTTCTATCGCTTGTGTGTTTACTACTAGACCACAGACACCACAACCCTGACTTCTATCGCTTGTGTGTTTACCACTAGATCACAGACACACAACCCCTGACTTCTATCACTAGTGTGTTAACCACTAGACCAAAGACACCACACCCCTGACTTCTGTTGGTTGCTAAGATTTGTTACAATGCGCATGTGCTTATTTTAAAAATAATAGCATATTGGAAAAACGAAACTCTTGCTCTTGTTGATTTCATAGGCGCTCGATGTCAATAACAATGTTTTTTTATGTTTTGATTTATTTATTTGTCAGTTAACCGTTGTTTATTATAATGCATGCACATACTAAATTAATAAAAATCCTCCGACAAAACGTCTTCTTAAAAAAAGATAGTTCGACTTTGTATGTATAGATATTGACAAGGTAAATCACTCGCCATTTTCTTAAGCAACGGAAGTGCGTCATTATGCATAATTAAATTGCTATCACCCCGCTCGCTAATTGAAATGCGCGTACAGGCCGGGAACCTCGTTCTTTATACACAATAACAGCCACTAACACTATGGGCGCTAGATTTGACTTTTGACGTGCTGATTTTTTTTCTGGAAATAACCATGGCAGACGAAATCAAGTTAAACAATTGGTAAGGAATGATTCATGTATATGCAATTTACAATATCTTTTGTTGATTGCCCCATTAATAGAGTGAATCAATAGTTACAAGGATTTATCACATCGTCTGTGGATATTTTTGTTGAAACTGAAAGTAGGGCGAGGTTCCCGGCCTGCGCACGCATTTCAATAAGCTAGCGGGGTGACAGCGACTTAATTATGCATAATGACTCACTTCCGTTGCTTTAGAAAATGGCGAGTGATTTACCTTGTCAATATCTATGTTCATGTCAAACTATCTTTATTTTTAGAAGACGTTTTGTCGGAAGATTTTTATTAATTTAGTATGTGTATGCATTATAATAAACAACGGGTAACTACAAAAGCCGTTTAAAAACATTCCAACCGTTTACTTAAAATTCCACGTTCATTGTTGTTGCTGTTAATAATGTGACTGGACTTCAATTTCATGTTATGATATCTAGTTTGTGCAAATGGTAATCTTTTTATGACGTTCAGTTACCGTTCCTTTCCATCTTCGCTGCATGTCTATTTTAATGTTCATACATTACTTCATTTTTCGTATGTAATTGTCAGATCACTCACATTACTGATCCAGTCGCAGCAATTTTGTCGCGTTGCATTGCGGTCAAGTTTAAGCTATTTCTGGTAGCGACTCAACAAAGCATGAAACAGGTGATTTTTAGATATGTCGAAATATCTGTATTATTCTTGTGTAGAGTCGTGTACCTATCTTTATAAGCGCCCGTAGTTTGTTGTACATAAATTGCTGTTCAAATTAATAATATGGCTTTTTATTTTTGCATGATGTCATTTTGAGCGTTCATGACCGTATTGTCGATTGACGTCATGATGACTAACTTTTGGACCGCCTACCATTTATTTTGTGGCAAGCAACCAAGAATTCTTGGTCGGGCAATGTGTAAAATTAGTCAGTGACAAATTTTTTTGGTCACTCGAGTATAAAAAGGCCCAGAAATTGTGTTAAGTAATTCAGTCAGGTCTTTACATCAAGGGCGTAAACACCGATTTCTAAATATTAAGAAATTTGTCAGAAATACTAAATATACTGAATTCACATATCTAGTATAACAATATAATAGTCTGAAGACCAAACACATTAAGTGATCTGCTTATTAAATATATTTTACTATTGTATAATTCTTTAAAACTGATACTCTTGTGGTGAATGAGTGTTGGACAGTTGCGCGAGAGTTTTATTTTGATATTAGGACTTATTTAACGAGAGATACTGTGATATTATTTATTGAATGAAGTTGCGCTGGCTGTTAATGTTGTTACAGCCACATTATGCCTATTATGATTTAACGTTTAAAGAATAAAGCTACATGAAGCTTAAAAATGACTTTTCTCCACATTTTACCATCCTAACAAGAAGACAGAGAAGCCGGCGCGCAAAAATACCCTTCTGGAATACTGGAATACACGAAGCGACCTTATGACAAACTATGGTTTCGACTATTTAACCAAACAGATAGAAACATATTTCACACGTAACCGACATCGGAGCATCCAAAGGACTGGTATTTTATTGGCAAACATTAATTCATTCACGCAGACATTCAACCAGTCAGTCAATCAATCTGTCATTAAGTCTTTTATTAATTCAGTTTTTATTTATGTTTCGTGCATTAAAATAATTCAAATATTTAGTCATCACTTGACAGATTGGTTTTAGATTACCAATACTTTTCAGCCCAGGAACAAAATATATCTATAGGACATGAAAGGCATGTTCTGGTGGGATAGGCACGTGCTTTCTGTGCCCTTCTCTCTCACGGTAAAGAAGGGCCTGAAGCATGGACATAAGAATGAACCCATGACTCGATGCAGATAGTAAACAACAATTTCACTAACATAATAACAAGCATATATACACCACACCAAGTAAAGAAAATATAAAACAAAGGCAATACTGGCTCTAATTCGCACATGTAAGAAATTGTTTTCGATAGATCTTAGCAATTTACTGATAAAGTATTTATAAACTATTGCCCATGGGCAATTTAATATCTGAAAATTATTGTTTTATAGTAAACAAAGTCTCATTATATTAAATTCTATAATTAACAGCTTTAATAAAAGTAATAATTTCTATATGATATCAAATGATACGCATGGTTAATGTAGACACGGCATCGAACCTACACTGGAAGTTGCGATTTCAGTGCGCTACCACTAGACCACGGAATCCCATCATACGAAACGGATAGACAAAAGCGTATTTAACTTTACCGTGAACAGGGCATTTCACACCTTATCACGCATTTCAAAGGCGTCGTTTGATCGCTAATCTAAAGGCTGAATGGTCATTATTTATAGAAACTGAAACATAAAGTTAAATGAACTGATTTAAAAATAAAACTGTAAAATGCAGAACATAAATAAAAAGCGAGTGTCACCTGAAGACTAATTTATAATACAATTCAATTTAGAATTGATAATAGTTACGAAACACTTACTTGGGCGCTTTGACTTAATTAAAGTCTACATTTATAATGGGAAACCTAAACTGACTAAAGAATATAGCTTTATACTATAAAAAGTTACCCAAATACCGTAGGCTCTGTGCGCTATACACAGTGCGGTCCGCTTTTGCGGATCTTTAAACTCTGTCCAGTGGACGAAGTTACCCGGCTCTAAGAGGACACCACCATCGGGTACTGGTCGTGGTAGCCCGATGTGTCCTTTCTACTCCGTATCCTCACTCTTCCTCTTTATCTCAGCTTTCTTTCTACAATCCTCTAATTAGCTCTATTCGCACTTCTCCCTCTCAAAGTTTGGCCTGACGCCGCGTTGTCTTTACACGTACTTCTCCCTATATTTCCTCTCATTCCTTCTCCTCTCTCCCGCTATCTCTACTTAAACTTCTCTCTACTCTCACACTAGACACCGTTCACTATTCTCTCATTTTATCATATCACTACGTTCGCCTGTACTCACTCTCTCTTTACTACAACAACAACTACTACTATATAACCCTTGTGACGTGATTATTTATTTATAATCACAAAGGCTGACTAAGATATTGATATAAATAACAAGAAGTTACATTTAAGTAATACGTACATTATTTGTGCTTTGACAGTATTGGGAAAAGGGAAGATAGTATAAACCAAAATATATCAACAATTTATTTTCAATACATTCAACAACAAACCGTGTGAACCTTCTTGTGTTAATATTTAGTTATGCAAATGCTTTATTTCAATATAACACATGCAGATGAATTAAAATACAAGCTCCGCGATATGCTTCTGCATATTGACCAAATCACTGACAACATGTCTTGCAGGCCCTTCTCAGGTTCAACGAAGTCTCAACGTTAACACATTTGGTTAACATCAATAAGACAAAAATTAAGGCATTTCTCTATAATTGTTTTAATTTGCTATATAACATTTCTGCTAATTGTTACCTTATGCAATACACTATCATGCGTCTTTTTCGTAAGTTTAACCTCGTTGAAAGCGCTTGACTGATTTCTTGTAGTACTGCGGGTGGTGGGGGTCTGATATGGCTGGGAAATCTGCAGCAGGACTTCTAAATGAACTTTGAAATTCACACATACACGTGCGCAGATGAGGCTTTTAGTTACCAACCGTATTTAAAGCCGATTCTTAATCAGATCAACAGAAGAAAAACGGAAAATCCAATACTATATCCGGGGAAGACACTATGGACTATCGATAAACGTTGATAGCACAGTACTTCTTTCATCAGAGACGTCTCTGCTTTCATGATGAGGAAACAAAAACTACCGAAATAATTTAGTGTCATGATATGACGGAAATTGTTTCATTATCTAACCACAAATGTTTGCTGTACTCTTCAGTCGGTATGGAAATCGTTTTTGAAAGACTGAAAGGCTACCGAAATTTGCCAGTTTGCTATAAATAACACAGTTTGGCTTCAATGTTCTATCGAAAAGTATTCAAGAGGTTCCATTTATAAGAAACAAAGATATTTTTATAGACTCGCGTCATGCGAAAATAAATCGTATACCATATATGCGGCTAGCGTACCTATGGTCCAGCCTGCGCATCTCGCACAAGGTCCCTAATGAGACCACGAAAACATGCGTGATTTATAGCTGACAGCGCAGCTCCTGACCAGACTGCGCAACTGCGCAGACAGGGCTTTTGCTACGATAGTAAACGCGCCATAAGACCCATTTTCGCAAAGTATGATTTGAATGTGTCGAAAGAAAACTGCGTGTTAATCAAATATTTGAATAACAAATATCGATGTTGAAAAAATAAACTCATAATAAGCAATGTGAGGACACATATGATGTGATCTCCCGTAGAATAATTTTTATATACGAACATTTACGTGAGGTTTGAATACAGGTGCAATTAATAACACAAATTTCATGCGGTGAATATGCGACAAACAGGTGACAAAATACAACGACAACCATTTAAACCTTTTTTTTCATTTAATTATTTAAAACGTATTTTTCTAAGTTAATTTCACAATCAGGATATTATAATTTAGCGTTTCCGATCGACAAAATCGCCAATTGCAATTGAATCTGTCAACTGGCGATTGAAGTTGAACATGCAAAAGAAAATCGCGATTGTCAAAAAAATCCAGATTACTCTATAAATGTTATATTATTTATTACATTAAAAGATTTCGGTCAGCAGCTGGAGCGTGCACGTCGCGACAGGAGCGAGAGTCACCCGCAAAAGATTTTTTGAAGACTCCGAAGAATTTCCAAGCGGAATGATAATTGTCCGTAGGTGGATTGTTGTTTCACTACATCGTCAGAGGAAGGTCGGATATGGGAATTTCTGCAGGCGGCTCTGTAAATCAAGCGAGTACCGTCATCCTTCGACCAGGACTTCCTTTCCTGCTGACTTCGCTGACTCCCAGAACTTGGAAGGATCGCCAAGCGAAATGGTGATTGTCCGTAGGTGGATAGTGGTTTCACTACATAGCCTGAGCAGGGACGGGAGGTGGCAACGTAGAGGACGGGGGTGGCGGACCTTTGGCAGAGATACAGACCAGGATTTCGCGGAGTTGCCCTATTAAGATAATGGAAGTGTTTCAGGACGGCGGTACTCAGTACGCTCAACGTGCTGGGGAAATGTTCTGGGCTTCGGGTCGACGGCTTGTGGAATCAAGAGAGGCCATAATACAAGCGCCGCAGCGCGCGAGGAGCAGAAAGAAGTTTTATTTTAACTTTTAGCACTCCCTTGGCGGAGTAACCTTGTCCTTTTAAGGTCAACAATACATAAATTGTCGTTAAATTGTCTATCAGTGCACATTGAGGTCTCATTTCCACCGTGCACTGACTGGTCTATTTGGATAAAAATTATTTCGTTGGCGAATACCCGGGCAGCCGAAGTAAATTTAACAAGCCAAATTACAGTCATGTGACGATGTGTACTGACAAAGATGCGTCACGAGAAATTCTCAGGTTACTTTCTAGTCGCCAAACTATAGTTTTCGCCGTTCAATTGGTTCCGAGAATGATTATGAGGGCGGAAACCAACTGGCGACTACTATTTGTGATTGACTTCGGTCATTAAAGTAAGCGTTCACCGCAGATTGTTTAACAAATAATGACAGTTCTACCATTTGCGTTATATAAAACGATTATTAAGCACCTTGTTAGATCGCAACGATATTGTGCCGTGGTGTACATGCCCTAACACCATGACGTCACGACTTTGTGTCGTTTCGTCCCGCGTCATAAAATATAATTGACAGTGTGGTTAAGCATTAGAAGTTATACAGAATTAACAATATAAACCAAATGGAAACGCAGAGATGTGTTTTCATAAACGATATGATTAAATGGAATATATGTATGCTAATAAAAATGTATAAACTTTTGAAAATATACGGTAGAATATTGTTCTGGAAAATAGTAATAATATGTATAAATTATTGTATATTTATTAAAAAAATTGAAAGTCGGCCAATAAATGGCGTAAAAATTTAGGCTGAGCCCAGCACGCCTGGTGCATTTTTTTTATGGATTTTAAAATAACATTTGAATCAAGATGACCAACTCTAATTCCTGGTAAGTTTAACTTCTATCATCGAGACATTATTTCAGAGTCT